>NC_072736.1:161659901-161959901 GCF_026930045.1 Uloborus diversus
GATGTTTGGTTTCTCGTTATGGTAGAACCTCGTTTTTCCGGCTCTCGTTTATCCGAATCTCCGGATCAACTTTGCAGCTTTTCATGAAAAATTATGTTCACGTAAGATCATTTTAAATTCAAATTTTAGCTAGAACGTACGCCAACATTCGCTTTGTATTTTGATTAAATGTACAGCTCATATACATTGTACAATAAGTTATGGTAATCTAACGAACAGCACTGCCGTTGAACTGAACTGTAATGATACAGAGTTAGATTGACTGTGCTTTATTGATACGACGCACGTGCTTGAACCAGAAGACAGAGAACTAATTCTTTGTTAAAAATTATGTGCGAAATTGTTTTGATTTTTCAAAAATGTCTTTTCTACAATTCTGAGTAAGTTTTGCTAGGGGTGCCCCCCCCCCCCCAAATTTTGCTCAACCCTTTCGTCCTCTTTTATTATTTTATTTTAAGCCCTCTTTTTTTCATTTTTTAATTATTTATTTATTTCTTCATTTATTTATTTTTAATTATTATTGTTTCACTAGAAAAGTTCTGTGCTACACCAATAATATACACACACATACACACACAAAATAATTAAATTAATAAAAATGGAAATATATGTACACATATATAGTGAAATTAAAATAAAACAAAATAAAATGAAAATAAAATAAATAGTATAATTAAAAGTATATCAATTAATAAATTTAAATGAAAAAATATTAAAAAATTAAAAATCGTCCCCAAATCTTGACACCCCCACGTGTGGGCACCCCAGATTTTTGCTACAAAATATGTTTTTTTTTTTTTTGTCGCAATGAACGGTAAGTTGGCTTATTTAAGGTTTTTGCTTGATTTTTACTCATGCTACGCGGATAATCCGGATTTTCAATCATCCGGATTGTTTCTGGTCCCATTTAGTCCGGATAAACAAGATTGGATCTTAGTTTCGTATTTCTATTCTTCGTTGGACTAACACCATGTTGCTAACATCATGAATTTAATTTGTGGACCTGAAATATTAGGAAACAAAATCTATCAACTTCGCAGAAAAACACAAAAGTGCAAATTAATATAAAAAATAATAAGACGATAGCAAGACACGAGCACATGAAATACAAAGGAATTGTCAAACTCCAACTCTCCAAACCATAGATCGCTGTCAATGAGTTGGGACTCAATAGCAGTTTGATATTTAATCTTTTATTTCAGTGACTTTAAAAAAAGTAAAAAAAAAAAAAAATATAAGAAATCGTCCAGCTATAGCTATTAGACATAATGTCTATTTTCCTTTTCTATTTATTATCATTTATTTTCATTTATTTACGTATTATAAGTTTATCAAAGTTTATAGACGAACTAGTGGTACCCGCACGGCTTTGCCCGTAGTAGAAAAATTAAAAGGTCATTTGGTTCGCCTGTATATTTACAAATAACGGATGATGAATTTCTCGCCAATTGCTATGTTCATCTGCTGTTTTTAATTTGTACGTATTACGCTTTCGGCTACTTTACATCTATAGCACTGTTCGATACAGTTTGAGATATAAGTTTCAAAAGAGAGGGAGCGGAATGTAGTGAAAGAAATAAGAACCTGCAATAAAACTTCTCAAAACATCGCCTTGAGAAAGAGGAGCAAAATCTTTAAACTATACAAAGTTGATGAGGCGTTAAGATTTCACGCAATCTAGGAACCTATCCTCACATTGAACCCTGTACATTTGTTTATTTTACAATGTTCTTCTCGATGCAGTGAAAGTAGTTTCAGAGCATACGTACGACTGAACGTTTTGTCAGTTTTACTAGTCCCAATTGGCTTTGGAAACAGAAAACAGATGTTTTCATCGCAAATTTGACGCTTAAATGTTTTTTCAGTACAGTTAAATTCCTGATCATTCACGAGTCATTTAACAATCAGGAACATGTATTTTCGTAGCAATATATATATATATATATATATATATATATATATATATATATATATATATATATATATATATATATATATATATATATATATATATATATATAAATTTGAATTTTTGGCATCTTGAATTCAAATTATGCTTTTTTTCGCAATCACGAGCGTGTGTGTGTATGAATGCGCGTGTGTGTTTGTATGCATGTGTGCGCGTGTTGTGTATGCAGTGCTGTGTGTGTACGCGCGCGTGTGTGTGTAGGCGTTCGTGTGTGTGTATGTAGGCATATGTGTTTGTGTCTGTGTGCAGGCATGTGTGTGTGTAGGAGTGTGTGTTTGTGTCTGTGCGCAGGCATGAGTGTGTGTATGTGTGTGTAGGCGTGTGTGTGTATGCGTGTGTGTGTAGGATATGGATGCCACCTGGAGACGGTTTTCGCAAGAGGAACAGCATCGTGAGGCCGGTCGACGCAACGGTGGTGCTGGCAGAGGGTGCTGGTGGGAAAATAAAATCATAGGAATTCAAAACAGGTCAAATGAGAACAAAAAATTATATTAATTTGAATTTTTGGCATCTTGAATTCAAATTATGTTTTTCGCAATCACGAGCGTATGTGCGTATGAATGCGCGTGTGTGTTTGTATAGGTGCATGTGTGTGGGTGCGTGTGTATGTGTGTATATATGCATGTGTATGCGTGCTGTGTATGCAGTGCTGTGTGTGTACGCGCGCGCGTGTGTGTGTAGGCGTTCGTGTGTGTGTGTGTATGTAGGCATATGTGTTTGTGTCAGTGTGCAGGCATGAGTGTGTGTATGTGTTTGTGTCTGTGCGCAGACATGAGTGTGTGTATGCGTGCGTGTGTAGGATGTAGACGTAACCTGGAGACGGTTTTCGCAAGAGGAGCAGCATCGTGAGGCCGGTCGACGCGACGGTAGTGCTGGCAGAGGGTGCGTGAAGGAAAATAAAATGATAGGAATTCAAAACAGTCAAATGAGAACAATAAGCAATCGTGATTGCTAAAAAAAAAAGACTTTTTTTTTTGTAGAAAATTGTAAGTTTAAACTCAGTTGTTTTTGTTTTATTTATTCATTTGCTTATTTATTTACATTTATTTGCTGCGCTTTCTTCATCGTACATTCACTTGCTCTATATTGATGTTAAGTTCTGTTGAGTAAAAATACAAAGCATTTTTACTGTACTGTATAGTGTATATATTTTTACTGTTAGTAGAAAGTATTATGCATCAATACAACCAAGTTTTGGAGGAACAACAATTTTCACATTATTAGTCCCTCATTTTAACCTTTTTGCGGTTCACCACAATTTTTATTATCCCCGACACTTGTGCCTCTCAATTACGCAGATAATGAGGATTTTACTGTAGAAACAACCGAGCTCGCTACTAGTAACCCTCAGAATTTCCTTGGAAGAAACACGCAATGAAACTATAATGGATCAACTGAAAAAAATTTCGTTTGCATATCATGATGCTTGACTGATTGTATAAAACTAAATGCTACAGAAATATTTTTGATATATCAGCGAAACTTAAATTGAAGACTTCCATGTAAGAAGAGAACATCTCAATTTTTTGTTGTTTTTCTGTTTTAAATTGAAATTATATGGCGAAAAATATTATCTTTCATACAATACAAAAATACATTTTTCATGGCTGAAATGTCGATGAGACAAGAAAAAATTTAATAGTAATGTAATTTCTAAAACTTACCGTTCATCCCCTTGGGGTGTCTTCATCAACTTGATGGCAAAGAGGAACTGTATACAACAGACGAAAAGGCAACACAAATCCAAAGATATTGTTAAAGTACTAAGCGCCACCGAAACTTGGTAAACTGTCATATACTCTTCGGACGTTACCACAATTTTTTTGGGTGGAGCTTTACTTGCAGCAACCGATTTTGCAGCAGATTTATCCACCGAATTCGAATCTAGTGTCTGCACAACACTCATCATAGGTCCAAGTTTCTGCAAGAAATTCAGCGCCAGAAAGGACATCAGAAGACTCAGAATACAAAGCAACGCGAGGGAAGTTAGCATCTGATAAATCCCACTCCGACTGTCGTCTTCAGATTCTGTCACGTCCTTAAGAGTAACGTTTGGAGTTCTTCTCGAAGTTTCGAACACCGAACCTGGATGAATGGATGTCCTGGATATATCCAGAAGAGGTTTCGTCGTTGCATTGCTGTTTAAGGTAATATTTGCCACGCCGCTCGATGAAGGAGGACGTGTGGTGTTGGATCCTTGTCCATGCACTGGGGTTGAGCTGTGTTGTCCTATCACAGCAACAGGTGATGTCATGGCAGAGCTGCCATGCAAATGCTTCCCTGGTGGTGGTGCAAGGAGGCTACTTATGTTAAGTCTTTGGTTGATGCCACCATTTAGTTTATGGCTTGATGGTGTTGGTGAAGTAGATGGCTCGACGCTAGCTGATGACATGATGAAACATTTAGACGCAATGGGACATATTTGAGGAAAAAAAAGTCATCTTTTGGAGCATAAATTCACAAGTTTTGTTCCTCAACCAGCTGTTAAACTCAAATGTAACCAGACAGAACATTATTAAATATTTTTTATCACACATCTAACGAAAATATTTCCTCTGCTGAAAACTTATTGTTTCCAAATTTTTGCACACTGCGCTTTAACGTCGCAACTTTCTCTCGTGGAGGTTAAAAACCTGGATATAAACACATCAAAACCACGAGCTGATACTCCAGTTGGATAAAAACTCTGCAAAGGCAGATTAGATCACGTTTCATAAAAGTCACGACGTGGATACTTAAGTGAATCGCACGTTTGTCTTTATATGCGTTCCACCGAAAAGCGCCGATGCACGCGCGTAACCTTTTGTCTCTTTCTAAGGCTTCCTTTTATAATTCGTCTCTGAAGCTTTACTAAGTTTGTGCATTGTACTCTAAGGATTCCTTGTATCAAGGCTTATCTTTCGGACAGCAAGTCTGCAGGAGAGTGAACACATTGGCACTGAAGCGCAAATTGAGCTCCAGTGTTTATGCCTGCAAGTGCGTTGTTTCGAATACACAGAATGACTAGTAAGGATTCAGTAAAAAAAAATACTGCATCGAGTTTTGTAAATATTTTTTTTCTTTGTAATGCACATTGATGACTAAATGAGATGTGGTGTTTGATAAGTGAAGACTTAGAGCGAAAATGAATACCTGTAGTTTTTTACGAAAGCGCACAAAATAATGTCCCCGAATATTAAATAAATAAGCAACATTTCAGATAAAGTTCAACTTTTTCTTTGGAATCCAGAAATCTGTCATTCTTTATGCCTAAAATAAAAAAATAATACAATGAATAACAAGTAAAAAAAAACGATAAAATTCAAACTATACAGCTAAAAACAGCCATTATGCACAAAATCACGCTCAAGGCTCAAATATTGAGGGTGGAAAGTTTCAAATCCTAAAAAGTTGCAAAAATGTAAGGTGATACATCAAATTAAACTCATTTTAATGACTACAGTATAATCTCGATTTAACGATTGTCAAGGGAGTGGAAAAAGTTATCGTTAAATCAAGGATATCGTTGAATCGAGGTGCATAGACATTTAATACAGTCAAACCCGGATCAGTGAAATTAATCATTAAATTGAGGAAATCGTTAAATCGAGGATTGTAAAATCAAAGTTATACTGTACTTTCAAAACCGGAAACTTCACTTTTTCCTGAGTTCTAAACCATAATACAGTCGACTCCCGCTACAACGCGATCCGACTTAAGCGAAATGGCTATAACGCGATTTTTTCCCCGGTAAAGAATTTTATTCCTAACGCGAATTCTTCACCCGCAACATGAAAATGTTCCGAAGGGAATCGCGGTTTTTTCGTGAATGGACCTTCATCCCTTTGGCATCGCTGAGGGCGGAAGTTCCCACACCGTACTAGTCTAAACATCGCTTATACAAATAACTACTTCTCATTTTCCATTTATTTTTTTCACTCTATATGGGAAAGTTGATGAAATATAATGACACCCTAAGAGCGCTGTTTCATCTAAAGTTTGTGAAGATAGAAAGAAAAAGAGAAAGTTTCAACAACTATAGTGCATTTGTTTTTCTTACTACATAATGTACATATCCCGTAGTGGTTTATTTTACGTCTTCCTTTCCCATTGATAATTGATTTTGTGCATCGTAAGTTTTTTATGTTAAATAAAGCGTTTTTTTTTTAAATACAATAAAAATTCAATTTTTTATTTGAGAAACAGTAATGTATTGTTAAGAAAGTTTGAGGTGGTGTTTACAAAAGTCTTTAATTGTATGGGTATGTTTGTAAAAGTTTTTACACATACCCTTTTCCATAACGCGAAATTTCAACTTACGCGAAGGGTCTTGGGACTCATCCCTCGCGTAAGTCGGGACTCGACTGTAAAGGATATACAGTAGAATCCAACTGTCCGAATCAATTGGGAACAGATTCGGATAATCAAAACATCGGACAGTTGGATTTTTCTGAAAAAGAGGACTATTTTTATCTATTAATGTATGTACGTTTCAAATGGGAGAAAAAAAATTTTTTAAAGAAAAATCCATTTAATAAACAAAATAGGAAGGCAACACTTTCCATACTAAGCGTACTTACTAGTGCTGTAAATGAACGTCATTGCTTGCTAAAATATCTCGGTCAAAGTAAGCGGTTTGACTAACTTTGGAGAGGGAAGGATAATACTTCGTGCAGACACAATGGAGGGGGACATGAATCTCAATTTTCTGGAGGGCAGAAATTCTCAATTTGCCGAATGGGACTTCAAATTTTGCCGAATAAAACTCCAAATTTCGCCGAATCGTCAGACAAAATTTGCCTAATAAGGACACCTTTGGGAGGTCACAACGACCTCTTGTGACCTCCCATCGGGGCGCCCCTGTACACAATCATTGTTTCGAGAATTGCAGTGTGTCCCGCTTTTTTTTCCTAGAAACTCTGAAAGCGATTTGGATAATTAAAGTCCTACTTACTGTATAAGTACATCAAGTCCCCCATATTTCGGCCATTCCTCTGTTTACTTTTTTCGAGTTAACGAGGAACCCCTTTTTCAGCAAGAAAAATGTGAGCCTATAAATGTAAGGACTCTACATCCATAAGCTTGCATCTTTTTGTAAGTTTGTGCACAGGGTTCGTACTCAATTTCAGAAATAAAATTAAGGAGTTTTGGAGGAGTTTTGAAGGAGTAAAGTGAGATTTTGAAGGAGTACTAATGGGCTGTCCTTATATATAAATGATGTTGCACTTTTTTTTAAACACGCTTTTATTAGCTTCACCTGTATGTATGTATGTATGTATGTATGTATCTTGTAACAGAATCTTGCAGCTCAAATTTCGCCCACTTCCTGCGATCGGATTGTTTTGAAATTCGGCACGCGACCTCAGACCCGATGACAATGCAATATTCTATAATCAAATTAATTAATTAACTCTTTTAATTGTTAGTTTCCTCAAATTTTAATCAATATTTTGGCATAAATCCAACAATGTGAAAAAAGAAAAAATTAAAAAAATACATTAAAAAATGCTCGCAAAAATTATTTAAAAATATCTACAAAAACCTTTAATTTTTCTGCATCAGAGAAAATTTGTTCCAATGTTCCAAGGTAATTAGAACATGAAATATAATTGTTTTTAACTAATTTCATGCCAAAATTTAGGTGAGCCTTCAATTGGAAATTCATTGCTGATCAAAACTTTTATTCCAATGCATCTCAAATTTTCAAAGTAATATAAATATGATTTCCGCAAACATACATCGATGACTCACAGTAGCTTCCCATCGGGGTGCCCTTGTCTTAACTTTACGATATTACCTCGCACTCGTTTCATAAATAATTTCGTCAATTAAGTCCCAATCTGATTCAAATTTTCATATACCGCACAAAAAAAAAAAAAAAAAAAAAAAAAAAAAAACTTAGCCTGATAATTCTCCAACATAAGACTAAACTAGTATGTTGTGGCCATCACGAAACTTTCTTCTATATCTTTCTTGTGAATTCTGATCAATCCCTATGCTTGAAAAGAATGCAATATTCCCAGCAAAAAAAAAAAAAAAAAAAACTTGACGACCGTCCGAATTCCTGAATTCCCGCAAAAGCAAAGCAAAGAACGACTTGAAAGTTATTTTAAAAGCTTTGCTTGAATTAATTAGATGTTTTATTTGTTAACAAACATAAAATGGCAACAGTTATTAATTTTAAATCATTGCGATAACATTTCCGATTATCTCCCGAAAATTAAAATCACGTGAAATAAGCAGACGAGAATATTGTAATTTATCTTTCTTATTGTTGCATTTATAAAGCTATTTTTATTAACACAAAAAAAAAATCAGACCCCCATGGAGCGATTGGCGCCAAAATTGAAACAACGCCTATTTACAAATAGATTCACATTTATTCCAAATTTCATCCAGAACGTAGCATTACTTCTTGAGAAATGGCACTCACAATGAAAAAAAAAGAACATTCGATTGCGCCACCCCCTTTTCAGTTTTTGACACCAAAATAAAATCAGCTCTTATACCCACTAAGGTCTACTTGCCGATAAATTTTTCTTTCATTCCGTTCATTATTTCTTGAGATACAGCAGTCACAATTGACGACAAAAAACGTTCTATAGCTCAACCCCCGTTTGAGTTATTGCCACCAAAATTGAATCAGCACCTGTTCCTGTTAATGGCAACATATGGTCCAAATTTTGTTTGATTCCGCCAGTTACTTCCTGAGGAATAGCAAGCACGCGTAACTCAAAAAACGTCCCATTGCTCCACCCCCCTTGGAGGAATTCGCGCCAAAAACCAATGGGCACAAGTTCACATAGGGGCACATATGTGTACCAAATTTCGTTCGATTTCGTGCGGTAGTTTTTGCTGTAGAGCGGCCACAAAAAACTGGTCACACACAGACGTGACACACACACATACACACATACATACACACACACATACATACACACACACAGACAGACAGACATTTTCCAAAAATAGTCGAAATGGACTCAGCACACCTCAAAACGTTCGAATCCGTCAAAATTCGAAATTCGAAAATTTGCACGAATCCAATACTTTCTTCTATATATTAGATATAGAAGAAAGTAAAAACAGAAAAATAAAATATAGTTTAAAAAACACACTTTCGTAGCAAAATGAACTAAAAAGTGAAAAATAATCTTTGGATGATAGTAGTTGATTAATCACTTAATTTTAATGTAATACAAAAAAGCGTGGGGGGCTTCTTATCAGTTGTCTTGAATTTCTTCCATTTGTTGTCCAAGCAAAAATGTAAATAGACAGCACCCCACGCTTTTTTGTATTACATTAAAATTAAGTGATTGGTCAACTACTATCGTCCAAAGAGTATTTTTCACTTTTTAGTTCATTTTGCTACGAAAGCGTGTTTTTTTAGTTTCTTAAACTATTATTTTTTAACATATTCAGCCCCTTTGTCACAAAGTGTCACACTTCACCTTACTCCTCCTCTTGTCACATGCCATATTTTTTTATAAACATACTAGTGGCACCCGCACGGCTTCGCCCGTAATAGAAAAATTAAAGGTCTTTTGGTTCGCTTGTATATTTACAAATAATGTATGGTGAATTTTCTCACCAATTGGCTTGTACCGACGTTACAGTTCCACGTTATGATAATTTCGTATCTCGCCAATTGGCTTGTGCCCATGTTACGGTTCCACGTTAATTTCGTAATTTATGATAGTTTTTTTTCTTAAAATTGGAATAAAAAAAGAACCACATCGAATTTTCGAAAAATCGCTTAGAGGTGCACACCCCCATGCTACATACTAACTTTGTGCCGAATTTCATGAAAATCGGCCGAACGGTTTAGGCGCTATGCGCGTCACAGACATCCTACAGACATCCAGACATCCTCCGGACAGAGAGACTTTCTGCTTTATTATTAGTAAAGATTGTTATAATGACCACAATCACTTATTACAGTAAATCTACTTATGTAATTTTTAAATCTTTAAATAATAATTAGATAAACTGACTTTTGCAGCTGAGAGTGGTGAAGGGAAAAGCAATAATCATAAAACTTGAAAAAATAGCCAAGCACCATTTAAGCACGATTTACTACACTTAAAAATGTCTTAGTCATCTAATAGAAATTTTCACCTTCAACTTCTACGACTTCTATGATCAATTTGTAGAACATATCTTTATGAAAAAAAAAAAAAAAAAATCAAACACGAAATTACTACATCAAAATTGTCATTATACCTTTTCCCTTGTGACGATATTAAGTTGTCGATCAAAGTATTTTTAGTTACTGTCATAGAGGAAAAGTATGTAGTCTTGAACTAAAAAAGAAGGAGTTTTGATGGAGTTAAAAGCAAAATAAAGGAGTTTGAAGGGCCCTTCAAAAAAATTTCCTGAATGAAGGAGTATTGGAGGAGTTTTGAAGGAGCGTACGAACCCTGTGTGCATTTATCACTTTCTTAATTTTTCACTTTTCATGTTTTAGTATTTGGAACAAATATGTATCACGTTTTTGCATACACGCTACTACTGTACACTACAAATGCTTATTAATTCTTTAAAATTAGTTTCCAAGTAAAATAACTAGTTTGACATCTTTACTAATAATAAAGCTGAATGTCTCTCTGTCCGGAGGATGTCTGGATGTCTGTAGGATATCTGTAGGATGTCTGTGACGCGCATAGCGCCTAAACCGTTCGGCCGATTTTCATGAAATTTGGCACAAAGTTAGTATGTAGCATGGGGGTGTGCACCTCGAAGCGATTTTTTGAAAATTCGATGTGGTTCTTTTTTTATTCCAATTTTAAGAAAAAAAACTCTCATAAATTACGAAATTATCATAACGTGGAATCGTACCATGGGTGCAAGCCAATTGGCGAGATACGAAATTATCATAACGTGTAACCGTAACATGAGTACAAGCCAATTGACGAGAAAATTCACAATACATTATTTGTAAATACAGGCGAACCAAAAGACCTTTTAATTTTTCTATTACGGGCGAAGCCGTGCGGGTACCACTAGTACGTTAATAAAAGTAAATGAGCACACGAACATAATTTTACCTAGGTATGCAACGAATAAAAAACGGTTTAAGTCGTAAAGCGATTGCTCTTTTTCTCTCTTACAGTAACTATGTTTCAAGGATACTTTAGTGAAATTTAAAGAATACTTTTCGAAGAATACAAAGATGTACCTGTGATTAAATAAGTGTAACAGAACCCTTAAACGCATTTTTCTCTTAGTCGAAAAAGGCACGACAATTCTTTGCGCTCAAGGAAAACATAAACATTTAAAGTGAGTTATTTTCGTATTCTTGTTTGAAGAAAAAAAAAGCCATTAAGAAGGATTCTTTTCAAAAAAAGAAACACTCGAACACTGACATTATTTGTTCAATTTTAACAGAAGGGAAGTTTTCTGTTCTTTGCTGATGATGTAAAAAAAATTCCTTCCCTTCAAACGATGAGCTCATCGCAGTTCTATTTTTTTCTCTTTAGAGCTTTTTGCTATTTAAGTCATATAAAAGAATCTCAAAGCTCTTAAGTTTGCACGCAGAAAAAAGTTAGCTGACTCTTTCCTTTCAATGTATATCTTCTGCAGGGAAATAATGAAAATGTTGGAGTTGCAGAATCTAACTTTCAGTACAAGGAAATATTCACAAAAAACAATTGTTTTTTTTTCGCTTCTTTCATTCGTCTTTTTAATTTCGTTCTTTTCAAAATTGGAGTAAATTTGATAACGTAACCATTACATATGCACATACTTCACGTATAATATATTTTAGCGCGTCTGACACATAGAGCAGATATTTAGTACATAGGGTTCAAGATTGCCACTTCAGCCGCCGACATAAAACAGGCTTTTGTTTGGTTGTCACGTGACATTCCGTAACGCAGCCGAATTTCAATAGAGTTATAATTCTATTTGCCTTTTTTTTGGGCGAGAAATGCTTTGTATAACTCGAGTTGACATAATTAAAGAAGCGAATCAATAAATTATTCTCACTAAATAACATATTGAATTAGTAATTTATAGAGAGCTATATAGATTTCTCCAATTGCTTTATTGCCTAACTGCATATTTTTTTGTGATTGGCTTTAAACTACATTTTCTTCTTATATTGCAAAAAAATATTTGAAACAATTTTAAATCGATTCCAAAACTCTTTAAATGTGCTTGTGATAAGAAGACAGTTTTTCCTGAATTGTTTTATACATATTTTTTTCTTTCGAGCAATTTAGGCCTATCTAATACATTTGAAAATTTCGGATTAGGCAAATGGGAGCCAATACTGCTACATAAGGCATCCTATTACACCTTTAGTTCGGCCTAATGTTTAGTACTACTTCATATTGTACTTCAAATAAGAATCGGAAAACATAAGAATAACTTCGTGAGGAAGATTTAAAGGCAAGCTGGGCCGCCTACAGCCAAGGCGGGCTCCTTGTCAATTTGGTCTCCGGGCCCCCTTCTCGTAGAAAGCTTATCAAACTTATAAGTACTCCGGCTCCGATTCGCGCCCCTAATTTACGATTAGGCAAACATGGCCTCTCGTCGGCCCTGAAGATACGGATTGACTCGGGTTTTACATGGAGTTCGTCGAACCTGTTCTAAATTTAACTGTCGATAGTTCACTAATTTTTCTAATAATGCATTGCATTTGTGAAATGACATTTGATATTAGTAAACATTAAAAGTAAACTCCTCTGAATGAGGCAGTGAGAAGCAAATGGACGTAAGTGAACTTTTTAGAGTAATACTCGTGCAAAGCTCAAACCTTAGGTAGGTCTTTCATTGAAACGTTTTTCTCATAGACTAATAATAAGAGTAGACCGAGCTTTCTCGGACTTGCTGATGAAAAAATTGGTTCATGGATACATCATGTGACTGGTGGAAGGCTTGGCGAAAACTTTGGCGGCATGGTTGCTAGATGGCAACATTATCTGTAGTTTGGCACTCGACATGTATTTTAAGACGTAATGTGTTTTCATTATAATTTTTTTCCAGGTGCAGAGATTGAACCGTTTTTCTTTTAGTTATGCATTATTTTGACATTAGTACATAATTAGTTTTTGATCACAGTTTTCAGTAACTTTTATTTCATTTGGAACTGCTACGTCAGCGTTGGCGTGAACGTAATGGCGTAAACGTTTTGCGTTAACGCAAACATGTACTAATCGGTATCTTAAATTGAAATTGTAGGTAAAAATCTTTCCGTTTACCGATTCTTTTTGGGCGCTTGCATCTTTAATTGCTTAGAGAGTTATTGAAATTGACTAAAGAAAATGCACAATACTATCTAAACGAAAAACTCACTATATTAACAAAATATTTACAACTTAGAATAACAAATTTACAAATCGGACTCCATAAAAGATCATTCTTCCGTGTTCCATCAATTCTATTTATTTTATTTCTCGCGGGCGTTGATCGTCCCGCTGTTGCTAGGATATCCACCAGTCACATGGTTTGATTTATGAGCAGCAAAAGGGTTGCCATAGCTCGGTCTATTCTTATTATTAGTCCATGGTTTTTCTAAATAATGCTGTATGACAACACTTACCAGAGCTACTAGTACCATCTCTTGCCACAAAACAGAGAAGAGTTTCTCCCTCCATATGAGGCAGTGAGAAGCAAAGGGATGCAAGTGGCAAAATTAAAAATTTGGAGATAACCAGTACACATGGTGGGTGAACCTCTCCTCTGTCTTGGGACAAGAGATGGTACTAGTAGCCCTGGTAGGTGCTGCTATACAGCATGATTTAGAAAAAAAATCAATGAAAGCCTACCTAGGATGTTATCTTTAAAAGCGTTTTACTCGAAACTTGAAAATGTCCACTTACATCCCTTTGCTTCTCACTGCCTTATATGTACCATTTATTTTTAATTTTTAATTTTGGCACTTACACTCTTTTGTGCTTCAAATGTTTTCAAGATTAAAAGACGATTTTATGAAACGACTTTAAAAAATATTGTTTAAAATTAGTTTTCATGGACATACTAATAACCGATAAGATAATTGAAATAATTAGTTTTAAATGTTATTCATTAATTTTTAAATTACTTTGTGTCATTGGTAAATGCTAGGAAAAACATACAACAGAATTTACAAAGGAAAGATAATGGCTTCTCCTTGCTTCCCCTTGGGACAATAAAGTTGGTAGATTTCGAAAATTTGCTAGTAGCAAATAAACCATTCACTGTAAACTGCCAGTACACATTGGAAAAACGTTTCGAACACTTTAATACAGAAAAAGCGTTCCAGTTGCCTGACAGTGAACTAAAATGTGTTTCGTTAAAAAGAAAGTGTCCTGAAATGTCTAACGAATCTATTCCGAATGTGTCTCGCTCAGGATATTTGCTAAATTTTCCTTTGGGAACACATTTGAGAACGGTTTGGGGGCACATTTGAGAATAGATTGGGCACAATCGTGAAATCATAGCTTTGCTTCATGCAAATATAATTTCATCAGCTTTCTTTAACCACCAGACAAGCTGTGAAATTAACAGCAATATCTACATGTATAATCAAAGAAGTATACCCAAACCTGTTTTTGTGCGGTCTATGAAAATTGGGACACAATTGACTAACCTCAAAACAAGTGCTTAATATTGTCATTTTGAGCAATTAATTTGCGCGATTTTTTTATGCGGTCCCTATCTGCTGCACAAAAACAGGTTTGAGTGCATTTCATATGTGCTGTAAAATGCGTCACAAAAAGTGTGCTACAAAGTGTTCCAAAGGAAGAAAAATGTGTTAGTGTTTTAAAAAATGTTCTCAAAAGCGTTCGCATAAATGTTAAGAAAGTGTGCTGAACCAAATAAGTGCTTTGAAACGTGTTCTCAGAAGTGATTTGAAAGTTGTCCCAAAAAGTGTGCTTCAAAGTGCTCTGACGAGTGTCCGTGTTCAAAAAGTGTCTGAAGATCTGCCCTTCGAAATTTTAATACCATAATTTTTTTTATCACCCTTCAAACCATTCATTAGTGAAAAAGGTAAGATATATTATCAGTTTCAATGGAAACTAGGCCACGGCTTCTAAAATACATCAAAAGATTGGGTAAAGACCGAGCTTAAATCTTCGTGAAAAGCCATTTTCTAAAATTACCAGACCCTTTTTATGCGATTTATCACACACCTCAACTTGAGTAGCATGGAAAAAGAGCGCCATTTCCACATGAGAAAATATCTAACGTAACCACCCTAAAGTCTTAAATCCCAAAGGCGGGGGTGAAAAGATAATAACGTTAAAAATAGCCTTGAGGGTGCGACAGTAAAAATAGCTGTAGGGGAAATAATGGAGTAAGTCGAGTTGCTGGGTTGGAAATTTTATGTTCTTTTTCATAGCTATGTGTATAAACACACAGTGGCCTTTTAAAAGCTGTATTTGGATGTTATTTTGTAAAGCTTGCAACACATTTTTGTATTT
The DNA here is from genome assembly GCF_026930045.1 of Uloborus diversus. Lineage (NCBI taxonomy): Eukaryota > Metazoa > Arthropoda > Arachnida > Araneae > Uloboridae > Uloborus > Uloborus diversus. The sequence goes on from NC_072736.1 coordinate 161,675,259, forward strand.
TATGTATTACTTTCAATGAATCGTAATTAATTTCAAACCGAAATTAAAAATTCATTGATTATGTACAAAATACACATAATAAAATCATGTTTATTCCTAATGGTTCAACTTTATAATGTTATTGTTCCTTTATAAATTTCAAGCGGTACCCGCACGGCTTTGCCCGTAGTAGAAAATTAAAATGTCATTTGGTTCGCCTATATATTTACAAATAATGGATGACTAATTTCTCGCCAATATGCTATGTTAATTTGCTCGTCCATGTTATGGTAATTTGCTCGTCCATTTTATGGTAATTTGCTCGTCCATGTAATGGTAATTCGCTCGGTAAAATGGGCTTAAAATTGGAGTAATAAAGAAATTTTCGAAAAATCGCTTCGAGGTGCTCACTCTTAGGCTACTAATTTTGTGCCCAATTTCATGAAAATCGGTCGATCAGTCTAGACGCTATTCGCGTAACAGACATCCAGAGATTCAGACACAGACTTTCAGCTTTATTATTAGTAAAGATAAAGATGTAAACATTTTATTTAAGCTAATTCCTGGCTGGAAGTCATATTTCATTTTTCGTCTACAGCATAAATGCCCAACCTTTTTTTTTAACCCGAAGGCCGCACTTCATACTGAAATGATTCTCGCGAACCAGAACACACATAAAGCTTCAAAATACAGTTGAACTCGGTTAATACGAAACGTCAAAAATCAACGAATTTGTTCGTATTAGCCGTTATTAGTAACAACCGTAAATAAGTGATACTGTGAAAAAACGAAGAAATGCTTACCTATAACCATTACTACTAATTCACACATTGTAATCTATTAGTACATTCAGAAAATTAATCACTCATTTCTTATAAATGAATGTTTTTGGAAAAGATTAAAAAAAAAAAAATGATAATCGACAACCGCGGAATATGTTGCCCACAGGTAAACAAATGTACGGGCTTTATTTTCTGTATAAAATATTTAATATTTTCTTCTCTTTACACACTGGGACTTCTACTACCTAACAAAATGAATAATTTCTGAAAAAGAAAATTATAATATTCAACCCCGAACATTTTAAGTAAAGAGGTCAGAAATTTTTGTTCGTCTTAGCCGAGACTTTCAATTTAATTTACGTATTATACGTGAAATTTTTAATGTAATTAGATAGCAAACCAAACTTAACGAAAAAAATGTTCGCTTTAGCCGTGATTTCGTATTAAACGTGATCGTATTAAGAGAGTTCAACTGTATTTGAAATTTTACCAAATAACATGGAAAAGCATGGAAAAAGAAAGAAAATAACAGATTTTTTTTTAAATACTAAGCACTTTTCATAATGCACACAAAAGGACAGAATCCCTTTTCTGGGTCAGAAAGGGCAATTTCGGTACTCCTGTAATTTTCAATTGTTCCAAGAAAATGACACCACAAACGAAGAAAAGTACGGTTCAAGTCATGTACTGAATTTGTTATTATTTATCTAGTTTTCAACCATAAATTGGAGTGTTAAAACATGCATATTTTTCAAAATAGGAAAGTTTGGTATGAAATGACTTGAGCCGCACTTTTCTTCGTTTGTGGTGTCATTTTCTGGGAATAATTGAAAACTACAGGAGTACTGAAACTGCCCTTTCTGATCCAGAAAAGTTATTTTGTCCTTTTGTGTGCATCATGAAATGTGCTTAATATTTTTTTACTAACTTCAGTTATTTTTTTCTTTTTAATGTAAATGTATTTCAGAAATATAATAATGTTACTATCAAGAAACTTCCCCGTATTTTTAGCCTACTTTCCCAGTAAAAATCAAAAAAAGAAAAAAAAAAGCATGAAAGAAGGCTTAATGCATCTTAAAAATGTCGCGAAAAACAAAAAAAAAAAATCAAAAATAAATAAAATAATTAAATAAATATCGAAAAATTAAAAATTGGAAAGTAGGGTATTGAGATGGGAAAAAATGTCTGTCGGTCTGTCTGTCGGTCCGTCGGTCTGTCCCCCCCCCCCTAATAACTTTTGAATGAATAGTCCGATTAGAAAAAACTTTTTTTGTTCGAAAGATCTCGGCGAGGACACCTCATTCCCATATTTCACTTTTTGATTTGAACTATTTTTTGTTCAATTTTAAACAGTTCAAAAAAACTTAACATTAGCGCCTACGGGGAAACTGAAAGTCAATGTAGATTTCGTACTTGAAGGCGGATTTATTTCAAACAAATTTTGTTGGAAATAGCTCTTGACGCCACACAAACTCCAGACTCTGACTCCGAGAATTTAGAGGCACCTGACTCCGACTCCTGTGCCCGATAATTAATCGGACTCCGACTCCCCGACTTCGACTCTGACTTGGTAGCTTTGGCAAAAATTTATACACGGAGGACAAATGACTGACTCCGATTCTTGGATATTCGTCTCCGACTCCTTTATCCCAAAAGGAGATTGACTCCGACTCCGCAGCTATGGTTTTCACTGTGAAATAATTATTGTTGATATGATTTGTTTTTATTTTCACGCTAAAGTTTTAATTTAGGTATTCAGTTTTCTACATAACGATATGCGCAGACGATTTTTTTTTTACAATGAAAAGTATTTCTTTAAGTTGACATTTTATTGTTTTTGGTGAGTGCATTAATTCATTTAAAAAATTATTTTTGGCAACAGGGGAAAAAGAAACGATTTTTTTTTTGATGTGATGTATTTATTTTAATAAGCTTATTAATTTTAATTATTATTTTTTCGTTTTGAAAGCTGTTAAAGAATTTTTTAAGGGAAAAAAGTGTATTAGCTGCTTTGTTTAAAAAGAGCTGCTTTTTTTTTACGCATCTAATTTTTTTTAGATGTGTGAGGAATACTTTATTCCTAGAAATTAGCAAAAATATGTTTGAAACAATTTGCGATTTTAGCTATTTTTGAGAATATTGATCAGGTACTAGAAAGTAGTATGTGTATACGGGAAAGTAGGCTCGTATAGTTATAGACGGAACTTCTTGTTTCATATAAATGATCCATACTAAAAAAAAAAATATATACGCGTCTAAAACTTTTATCAATTGCGCTAAAAATTAATCCTTGTTCCTCTCTAGGATTTTTTTGTGTCCTAATTTAATTAGAACCATTTGAATATTAAAGGTTTCTCAAACTAATTTATGTTTCACAACATACAAGTTACTCGAGATAAAGATCCTAATATGTTTCTTTACATAACCCCGTTATCGATTATTGGCATATGAGGATAAAAATCCTACGAGAGCACTAATAGTGAATACATTTCATGCTTGCTTCAGAGAAGCCATCATTCAAAATTTTCATTATGATTACTATTAATATTGTAAGGCAACGAATATTTGTAATAATCGGTTTTATATTTAATCATTTAATGGGGAAATTGAACATGATATTTGATGTTTTCCATCCTAACCGAAATAATAATTTTATTTTATAATTTTAATTTTTCAGCGTTAAGCCGTACACCTTAAGGTTAAGCAAATCATTTAGTAAAATCTCGAAGTCTCTAAGTGGTCTAGTTGCTGAGATATAAGCAAAAGCAAACCTAAGGTTTTTCCGTAACAATCAGGCCAAGTATAATAAAAGTGCTTAATTACAAATTAATAATTGTTGTTATCATTACACGATGCTTATTTTATTAATTGCATCCGCTTTACAGAAACCAATTTTTGAACATTTGGTTCGAAATTTGTGAAATTGGGACTAATGGTGGTTTTTGATTGGCAACATGGAACAAAACAACGGGCCACACGAATCAGCCTCGCGGGACGTAGGTTGGACATCATTGGTCTAGAGTTAGTTTGACTTCTGGTTTCGTTTTTCATTGGTTACTATTTGAGTGTTTTAATGTAGAACTTTGATATTCAAATGATTTACTATCGTACTTAAAATGGGTGGAACTTTTTTATGAGTAGGGTCTCCTTGACCCTGCTCACAACATACATTTTTCGTCCTTTTCTGCGTCTGTTTCACCTTTTTTTTTTTTTTGATCGCTCATTCTTTTATTTTCTATTTTTTTTTTTTTTTTTTTGCAAAAAAGACAAAAAAAGAAACCTTGCATTCGCATTACCATTAAACACTAGTGAAAAGATTTTTGCAAACGGATGAGAGTTTTCTCCCATCTTTATAAAATAATAATAATAAATGAATTTATATATATATATATATATATATAAAACTTTACTTGGTGTAAAAGGTTTATTACAAAAAATACTAAAATGTTAAGAATGAGTTAAGTGTTTCTTGTAACGATAATACGTAAGTAATAAACATTGCTGAAAAACCATGAACGAAAAGTAATTTCAAAATTCACGTGAAAGATGTCGCATAGGATATTATTATAATGGTATTTTCGTTTCTCTCTTTTTTTTTTCTTTTGAGTAAAAAACTGTTTTCAACATGGACGAGCAAATATCTCTGTGGACCGGTGCCGGTCCGCTGGACCACTGGTTGGCAACCGCTGGATTAGAGTGAACAGATATGAGGCAGTGAGAAGCAAAGGAATGCAAGTGGCGAAATTAAAAACCAGTACAACCTATATGCAAAATTTTAGGGCTCAGATATTTTCCCCATGGTTTAGCAGGATATTTTCCCCCATAGAAACCGATTTCAGTACAGATTAAAGTTATTAAATTTTGACATTTTTAATAACTTATTCATTAGTTGCTCGAGAAGAAATGGTTTTACATTTTTGCAAAGAAAAAAAGTATTAAAAGCAAGAAAGTTCTATTTTCAAAAAGGGGGGGGGGGGCTTGAGCCCCCACTTGCACCCCATATGGGCGCCATTGAACCAGTACACATGGTAGGTGAACCTCTCCTCTGTATTGGGGCAAGAGATGGTACTAGTATCCCTGGTAGGGTCTGCTATACAGCAGGATTTAGAAAAAAATTTCAATGAAAGCCTACCTAGGATGTTATCTTTAAACGCGTTTTACTCAAAACTTGATAATATCCACTTACATCCCTTTGCTTCTCATTGCCTCATATATAGTGTTGATTCAGAAGATGAGAACACGACCTTGCCAGTTACATGACCACTAAGACCCAACTGGATCATTTTTTACGACTGGTTTCAGTTGCCGTAGGAGGCGTCAATGACTCATCAACTCACCAAAATAAGTGAAGGCCCGAACTCATCAGGTACTTATGAGCGCGCGGCAATCCATCCCACTTATTACAGAACCATCTCCATGGCCTGCTACAGCAGCCATCCTCGACAGAGGGCCCAACGCACCGCCGCCATGGGTGGTGAGGAGGATCGTCCACGGGTTCTATGGATTCCAAACAGCGTTCGAAAGGGAGGGTTCTCCCAGAAAGGTGCGGTCGGGTCAGAGGCCAGCGGGAAAGATGCTTGTCTGCTGCTTGAACACTTTCTGCGGCATTTTTTTTCTTCACGTCATGTTTCTTCTTGGCCAAGAATTAGATGTAACTTAGTGGGTGTGTTGTGTGTGCGTCAACGAGTTCTGCTGTTCCTCTGCTATCGCACATCTGATATTCCACGGCCTGGAATGAGAAATGCTTGCGTTTTATTCCTTGAGTACTTAATATATATGCTAAAATATGTTTCAACATGGTCAATTTTCGTATGAAGAATCACCAGTAATTGTACAGGTTGGGAAAGAGATAGTTAACATTTCTCGAAAGTGAATTATATCGATGATTATTATATGGCAGAGAAAAGATGTCTTGTGTACGAAATATAAATGCTGCATATTAATTTTTGTTGCCAATATGTCTTAGTCGTTTTATCTGTTGATGGTATTTGTTTATCTGATTTGAATCATTGTGGTTCAACAGCCAGAAAAGCAACAATTTTTACTAAGTGTAAAGAGTCGGATGTCTTTTCATCCATAAGCTCATTATTTTTTGCATTGAAAAAGGCGTTCCCTGTAACGCCGAAACACGTGTCTGCTGTAATTTACAAATTTGTGCTTCTTCTAACGTTGTTTTGTCTTACTTTAGTGGAAGAGTTTGCTCAAAGATTTTCCACGTTCTTGCAAAACCTTAGAAAATAGAGAAATGTAATTTTTTGGAATATACAAACTTACATCTAATTAAAATATACAAAATATTTGTTATAAAAATAAAACCAAATTAGTTTTAACAGAAAAGCTTACTTTCTCTTACAAAAAATTAAAAAAATTAAAAAAAAAAATGATATTGGTTTCCTATGTTTCTTTTTTTTTTTAATACACTAAATGAGATATGTGTCATTCATTTCTCCACACACAAACTTAAGCGAAAATATTTCGGTATTGAACGTCTATTTTAAATATTAAAAGTTAGATGTTCGAAACATTCGAAGTGTGAATTTGATCCTCGTTACAAAACTTCAAGTTCTACTACAAGGTCTAGTGACTGCCATACCAGGCTAAAAATGAAATCCCGGTATTAGAATTTAAAAATAAATAAATAAATAAAATAAAAGTAAAAAATAAAAATAATAAAATAGTTTCGTTGCCATACTTCATAATTTTTACAAATAAATATGAACAACCAAAGTATGAAAAAGTTGATGAAAAACAAACATAAAATAAAATAACAAAATTTGTTGTTTTATATTATTACATTTAGTGTAATAATAATAATTGATGTCTTTTGAAACAAAAACCTAAAGTATAAAATGAGCCATTACAGTTTTTTTCAAGAAAGTAAAAGATAGATTTTCCTCTCAACAATAAATTGTGTTAAAATAATACACTTATTGTTATCTTTTTAATTTCCGGATCTTTTACACTTTTGTGAATAAAACATGAATGCGTTATTTGAAAATTACACGAAACTTTATGAAATGCAAAAGTAGCGAACACGTTTTATAGCCAAGAGTGATCAAATATCAATTCGTGAAACAATATATTTAAGTTACTCACTTTTCACCTCATCCCCTCTCTGTACCTTAGAGCCAGACTAACATGAGACCAAAAATGGCGATTGGTCAGGTTGTTACTGCATTGTACGCAAAATTTTATTTCGCATTGAGCCATAACAACGTAATTCTGCAAGGAATTCATCCACAATTATTTACAGTGTTAAAAAAGCGCGAGTCCTAATATTTGCTTACACCAGACAAACGTTTTTACGCTCTCCTGCGAAGTAGTGATAATGTGACTTACGTTAGTCTGGCTTTGAGGTACTGAATAATTCTGTACCTCAAAGTTAGGCTAACGATGCGCCACCTGACGGTGTGCCAACAAAATCAGGATCACCATAATTTGTCACTGATATATTTAACGTCGTCTTCAGTTTTTATAACGTTTTAAACTATTGCATTCATTTTACTTCAGAATGGTTTCACAATGGGGTTTTTTACTTGAGTCAAAAGTATTACTTTTAGTCTCTGAAATTGATAGAATAAACAGAAAAGACAACATGGAGCGAGAAAAAACTTTCATTTTCCCGACGCTTAATTTTAAATCAGTTTTTTAAAACGTCCGATTTCGTAAATAAGGCGTGGTCTCTATGACGTCATAAGTGATGTACTTCGGCGCATCTGTCTACCGCGTTTCCACGTTATGATAATCAAGAAGCGAATTAAATATTGTGCTCTACGCTTGCTATCAACCATACCGTTGCCGGTACGCGTGAGTAAAGATGGGAATTAAATATTGCGCTCGGCGAATGTCATCAGTGAATGGCATTTCATCATTTGTGACGTCATGTGCAGAAGCGTAAACAATGAAAGCGCACCATTTTTTTTTAAATACTAAACTTAGTCAAATTATTTAAAAAATGGTCAGATCCTATGTTTTTAAGAAAAAACACAGGATCTCTTTCAGCAAAAAAATTCTTTTAAAATTTCGGAAACAACCCCATTATTTGAAAGTGTTAAAAGAGCGCGAGTCCCAATCTTTGTTTACACCAGACAAACGTTTTTACGCTCTCCTGTGAAGTAATGGTATTGTGACTTACATTAGTCTGGCTTTGAGATACAGAATAATTCTGCAAAAACCAGTATAATAAGAATAATTCTGAACCTTAAAGTCAGGCTAACGATGCGCCACCTGACGGTGTACCAACAATTATCAGGGTCACGACTATTCGTTACTTTAACTGAAAAAATAACGTCGTCTTCAGTTTTTTTTAATAACGTTTTAAACTATTGCATTCCTTTTACTTCAGAATGGTTTTGACAACAATTGATAAAGTACAATCCAAAACAATATTATCATTAGCATACTGAAGTGAGCAACAGTGAAACATGGAGCATCGGATTTCCCCACATAATGCTCGCCAATGAATGCCAAGGGCGTGGCGAGAAATTCTATCAGGACGCAGCCATTTTCTTCAGAGATTATGTCCACCTGTTTTGCATATCCAGGTAGTATCACTTTCTTTTACGACGGTGAAATAAAAGGCGTCCACGCTATTTCTCTCGACTAAAGAAAGGTCAATGGATTGGAAGGATGGATGTAATATAATCATTTAATTATGCGGATGGCTAGATGCAAGTAACATACTGTTTAGAGTGGAACCTTTTTCATTTTCTTTTTTTTTTTTCAGAAAGTAAAGTTTTTTCTCTCACTATCATCGTTATTATTGTAGTGGTTGCAGTTTCTACAGGGGTGCCCACCTCCCTAAGAGCAAGGGCGCACCCCCTTAAATATCATGAAGACCCCCCCCCCCCCAAAGCAAGAGCCCCACCAAAAAGTGAAAAATCCCAACCGCCCTGAAAATTTCAATGGCGCAGTCTGTGCCATGACCCCCTCCCCCCTAGGTGGGCACTCATGAAGTTTCTACTATTATTGTTGTTGTCATTATTATTATTTCTTTTTTATTATTATATAATTATTATTTCCTTTCTATAACTATTCTTTTTATTTCTCTTCTATTATTATTATTTTTATCATCATACTCATCATTATTACTATCATCATCTTCAGTACTATGATTATTATAATTCTTGTGTTTCAGTCCCCCCCCCCCCCTCTTTTAGTCAACTTTCTTTTGAAATATCTGTGTTGTTCATCTTTGGTGTATCAGAGAAACTGGACATTGATTTCATCAACACACATAAATAAATTAATCAGCTAGGAGTAGGATGAACAGTAATAATTATAATTTTGGTTCACGTTTTGTAGTTTTTCAGTTATATTTTATGAACCAGCCTTCATCAAAATGTACTCAAAATATAGTAAAAAATAAATATGTCTAACGAGAAGTGCAAAGTAACAGATTCAATAAGCCTCATGTGAGGAATTTTTAAAACCTCATGCAGGAAATTCACGATTCTTTAATCTCATCATGTAACAGACTTATGGTTCAATAGCCTCATGTAGGGAATTTCTTAAGTCTCATGCAGTAAATTCAGTTCTTTATTTTCATCATGTAACAGATTTATGGTTCAATAGCGTCATGTAGTAAATTTCTTAAGCCTCATGCAAAAAATTCATGATTCTTTAATCTCCTCATGTAACAAACTCATGGTTCAATAGCCTCATGTTGCAAATTTCTTAAGTCTCATGCAGTAAATTTACAATTCTTTAGTCTCATCATGTGACTGATTCATGGTTCAATAGCCTTATTTAGTGTATTTTTTAAGCCTCATGCAGGAAATTCACTATTTTTTCATCTCATCATGTAACGGACTCATGGTTCAACAGCCTCATATAGTGAATTTTTTAAGCCTCATGCAGGAAATTCGCGATTCTTTAATATCACCATGTAACAGACGCATGGTTCAACAGCCTCATGTAGTGAATTTCATAAGCCTCATGCAGGAAATTCACGTTTCCTTAATCTCCTTATGCAACAGACTCATGGTTCAACAGCCTCATGTTTCATGTAGTGAATTTTTTAAGCCTCATGCAGGAAATTAACCATTTTTTAATCTCATCATGTAACAGACTCATGGTTCAATGGCCTCATATTAGATTAACTACCCTCACGTGGTAAATTCATCAGTCTCCTACAGTAGATACACTCGTTGAGGGAAAACCTGTAGTTTACAAAAATGCAAACACACTTTACTTCAAATATTTTGTTTCCACGACTAATCTCATGTCTCAGCGAACAAGGAAAAACGAAATGAATATCCATTTCTACTGCTATTTAAAATAAATACATGTTATAAACTTGTTCCATGCGAGAGATAAGGTCCCAAATGGTTTTATTTGCAATTAATAAAGAGCAATTTATCAAAATTAAGCGAAGAGAGTCCGAGAAAAGTCCCAAGACCGATACACTATTGCCTATTTAATGAGCAAAAAATGAATTGCCACAACTGTGATGGAACTTTATCGCCTCATAATAAAAGAGAATAAGATTCTGTGTGGATTAATGACTTGTAATGATCTATAAATGTTTGATACTCATTTCGTGCTACTGGTTCGTCTCTCTTCTATTAAGAGTTTAAATGCTCGCTAATGTATCATAAACGAAGGGTACTTTTAAGACGTGCCTTAAATAGGAAGGTAATGATTTTGGTACGTTTTTTCTCCTTAAAAGCAATTTTAAGTCGAAAAAATTGCATAAATGTTTTTTTTTTAATGAAAAAGCAATTTTTAAAATTAGCAAAAAAATCTCCTAATAATCCAAGGTAAAGAAATATAGTTGAGAGAATTCGCATAGTTTGAATATAATTGACGGAATTTTAAAAACTAAAGCAGTGTTTAAAAGAGTTCAAAGTAAAAACCACTCCAAAAATAATACGAAAAAATTTTATCATTTAAAAAATTAAGTGTCGCAAACATCTAGAAGAATTCGAAAATTTTAGACATACTTGAACGAAAACAGGATATATCCCACGTTGTTTAGCACAAATAAACAGATTACAAAATACACGTGTTTCGGGGTTTCAAGGAACCCCTTTTTCAATTCAAAAGTGCGAGCTTCTATACGTGGTGTCTTTACATCTAGAAGCTCACTCCTTTGAATTGAAAATGGGGTTCCTTGAAATCCCGAAACACGTGTATTCTGTAATCTGTTTGTTTGTGCTAAACAACGTTGGATATTTCCCGTTATTCCTCGGCACAAAGGTATTCATTTATTGCTTATACTTGAACGAATTAAACACAGAAATATATTTTGATATATAAAAAGCAAAATGTTGCAAACATTATCAAGTTTTCAAGAAAATATTTTTAATTTCAAATTATAATGTTGTAGAAAGTTCGTTAGTCGAGATTGAAATGGAAGTAGTAATGAAAATACAATGGAACAATCTTTGTCTAAGATCTAATAATAAGTGACGTTAAATTTACGTTTGACTCATATGTTGTACTGAAGTTTAGTTCTTGTTACATTTTTAAGAATTGCAATTTTTCCTTATATGTTTCGCCGAATTAAGGAATAAGGTTAGAGAATGGGGACTCGTTACTGTCCAAAACAGGCTTCTGTCCCGACAGGCTTCTGTCCCGACAGCCCAAAATGTGCCCACTGCACCCTTACAGCGCAAAACATGTCAACCGCCCCCCCCCCCCGGCTGCCCCAAACAATATTCACACCGAGGCGGGGGGGGGGGCGGTACCGCCGCCGCACAGTGGAGTATTTGACTGAAAATCCTGGCCAAAACTAGTTTGAAATTTTCACTCTTCTGAAGGCGACACCCTTGTGTGCGTTTGTGCGCTGTACGGCAAAGCTATCCCACTTATAGACACAAAACTTAGTATACAAGTTGTCTGAAATGTCTGATGTTACAATTTGAAACTCGATTTTTAAAATTTGAATTAGAAAATGAAATATTTAATATTTTATCCACGTTTTAGACTTTTGCATGTTTACGACCGTAAAAACGATCCTAGTAAACGTAGAAAAAAACCCAATGCATCACTAGATAGGAAAAATAATTTTCTTCAAGATTATGGTTTGTTTGATGTTCTAACGTAATTAACCGAATTTCTAAGAATTTACAAAGGAAGGTCACTTTTTCGACTTTTTTCAATTATTCAATCAATGTAAACTAAAATTCTTGCATCCAATATTCTAATAATGTTATGGCTCTGAAACTTTTTAAGGAAATAATATAAACATCTTACCTTCATTTACAGCGAAAACGGTGAAGTTATGTTCTTTCACTGATTTATAATGAATTTTTTTTCAATGAGTTGAAATAAAAATTTTCAATAATTTTCACTCGATCCGAAATGGATGCCACTGTTGGCTCTTTGCCAAAATGCTTAGACAAGTGATAAGTAAACATGTTCGATGCGAATGGCTGTTTTCCTTTGAAGATATGTAATTAAATGCACTGTTCGGGGGGAGGGGGGGGGGAAGCAAAAAGCGGTTAAAAAATCCTAGTATTCTGTACAAAACACTAATTTGAAACCAAAAAAATAATCAATTTAATTCTTTTCGTTTGGTTTCAATCATTAAAACCCTGAGTTAATCATGCACAAAAAGAATTAAAGACAAGGGTTTCGGGGTTACAAAGAACCTTTTTTCTATTAAAAAAAAATAAATAAATAAATGAACTAGGATATTATAACTGTAAAAACACTCGAAAATGGATATTCAAAAGCTCTTTGTTTTTGAATTGTATATATTGCACTCGTACCTTGGGTCGATTCTTAGTTTGACATAGCGTGATGTGTCCGCTAAAAATTGTACGAACAAACTTGGAACTTAAATTTTATATAACTTTAATTTCACAATGAGTAGGTAAAATGTCTTAAATATGGATAGCTCGCTAGCGTAGGAACGTTAGGAGACAATTACAATGGTCTCCTAACGCTAGCAAGTGGGGGGGGGGGGGGTTCCTCCTTTTGCTACGTATAAGGGGGAAAAGACCCCCTTCCCCGGCACATTATTTGCAGCAATGATCTGAAAAAATATAAATATTTATTTATTTCATCTAAAATCTCAATTTTAAGGAAGAGCAAATTTTCTTAGCGAGATCACAAAATAATTTAATTTATTAACTCATTAACGTACATGAGAAAATTAACATAACTGAACGCAAACATATGTTTTAGGGGTGCAATGAATCTCTTTAGCGATGCATAAAGGTAAGCGTTTCGAAATTAATTGGAGGATTCTCATTCCATAACTTACATCTTTACCCATTGATGAAGCGGTTTCTCGTAACCATGAAACTCGTGTCTGAAATTTTATTGTTGTTTGTGCGCTCAAATATGTCGATATTTTCATTCAGTAGTACTTATGATAACTTTTTTGCAAATTTATTAAATCTTTGTAGGTAAATTCAGTTTAAAATCATGACTTGTCACAAAAAGATCGGATTATGCACTTTTTTAAAAAAAATCATTTAAAAAAAGGGCAGTTGTAGGCGGAAGATTTTTTCGCTGAAATTAGCACTAGAGACTTTGCCAAATACGATGCAACTTTCAAAACAGCCCGACCAAGCCCGACACCCATTTAAAAAGCTTTCTCTAGTTATAAATTAAGGCCAAAAGCCTTTAAAAATCTCACGTACCAAGTTTTCTTTATTTTTTTTCACAAAAATAAAATAAAAATATTTACTTTGATTTGTAATTAGCACTAAGCCCTGACATTTCTTTATATCGTAAAATTGGTTTGGTTCAATTCCATTCATTTAGAAAGCCACAAAAAAATCTACATAGAAACGTAATAATTAAGCTGAAACGTAACAAAAAAGCGAAAATTATTATAGAAATCTCATCTTTCAACGAGGCTATGAGCAATTGTATGTGACTCAAGTTTCCAAAACAGGTGCCGATCGATGCACCAGTTAGTCAACTATCATAGAATAAATTTTCATAAAAATCGGGTAAATTTTTAATTTTGGACTTTTGGCCAGGATTTTCAGTCAAATACTCCACTGTGCGCCGTTGTGCTTAGAAAAAAGAGAAGAAATATTTCAATGTATTTGAATTTGGATATAACTGACTGCATCTTACTTTTTTTTTTCCCCAAAGCAAATAAATACAATACATTTTTTTCTATTTCATGGTGTTATCTTTGGCATTATTAAGCTATGAATTACTTTACACAATACTACATTAAGACTCAATTATCTTTCCAGCAAGAAAAACAAACGGCATTGTATTGTTATTTATTCAGCAGTTATTTTTATGGCGGAGCTCATAAAAAATCCATTTAAACTTTTTCTGGTCATTACTCATCACGATAACGCATATAAGCGATATTGCACGCGATATTTTTGATATACACGGAAGTGTTTACACCATACGTTTGTGTAATGTACGGAAGGGGGGATAAACATAAAAAAGAAGTGAATCAAACAATTTCAGTTGAAATGGTGTATTTAAATAAGTAAGTGCGCCAAATAAGGCCACCCTCAAACTCTTGGCGCAAAATCTTCTTTATTTATGATTCAATTGGCTCCAACTTTTGCACATTCATCAGCTGATTCAAAAAAAAAAAAAAAAAAAAAATAGTTTCAAGTGAAAATTTAAGTTTCAATCACGTTTGTCAGCATTTTTACCGAAGTAAGACAATTTGTCCTTGTAAGGAACATGGATCCCTATGGGTCCCCACCGCCCTTCTTATTGATAATACTTTATCATCAGTTAGGTTTTCTGATGACGATAAAGTCACGATTTGTTGAACTTTCGACACTTTCGTTATACTAAACCAAAAAAGGAAGATTGCTTTATTGGTTGGTCTAAATGGCCTTATATTTAGCGCATCCATCTTAGAATTACTACTTGACGGTTATTATTTTTACAGTAAGTAATTTTAAAAATTACTTTAGTTCACTAATCAAATGTCGCTAACTACAGTAGAGCCTCGATTAATCGGTGCAGTATAGCCTATTACGGCTCTTGAGCCATTAAAACCAATAGAACCATCAAAAGAAGCGTCGGGACTGAACCCACTTTGGAAAATCAAAAATACCGGGTAAAATGGGGCATTTGAAAATGGCTGTCCGGAGAAGGTGGAAATTTTAATTCTGGATTTATATAAGTGAAAATCTACAAAACAACTGCCAAATGTGATGTTTTTAGTTATATCATTATAAACAACAAATTTGTTCAATAATAGTCCCAAAAGTCAGAAAATGCAATGCAAATTTAATGAGACATAATATACAGGGGAGTGAGTACAAAATGATGTAACCGATTTCAAAAAATCATATTTTCGAAACTACTGCATATACTACAAGCAGTGATATTTGAATTTTAGAAGAAATAATCCAACTTTTCCCCTAAAAAAGTACAATTACACAAATGTGCAATGAGTGAGCACATTCTACCCAGTGGCGGATTTACAAGGGGGGTGATGGAGGCGACCGCCCCCTCAGTAACCATCATTTTCTGAAAACAATAATATGAAATTGAAGAAATTTACTAGCAGTAGCTACTATTATAATCAAGTTAATTCCATAAATTTGCTTTTAATTAGCTTTAGACAATAGTGTAGTCGAGGATGGATGGCGTTACCTACTTTTTAATTTTAACCCAAGCTCGACTCCTCCCCCCTTTTTTTAAACTTTAATAACACTGTGCGGCAAAAAAAAAAAAAAAAAAAAAAAAAAAAAAAAAAAAAAACCCTTCAAAATGCTTTTGACATAATTCTTGCTGATTCTTATGTAAAGTGAACCCCTGAATCCAAATATTACTGCCGTTTCCCCCAAAATGGCCCCCATTTGTTTTCAGTTTTCGACAGTTTTATAGCCAATATTTTCATTTGGAGATAAAGGGAACGTTATATTAGCGACTATAAATCCGCCCCTGATTCTACCAAACATTAGATTATAAATGCTGAATGTTGGACAGGGTTCATACTCAATTTGGATAAAAAATTTCCATGACTTTTCCAAGACTTTTTCAGGACTTCATAAAGTTTTTCATGACCTTGTCATACGAAGAGAATAGTACTATTTAATGTAAAACTTAACAATTTCCGGAAATGGGCATTAAAAAAATTGTTAAGTGAGTGCCACTACCTCATTGGAGCACTTACTTGTGACTGAAAAAATATCAGTGCACACTGCAGAAACTAATTATTCTTATTTGTCTTTATTATACACTAGTGATACCCGCACGGCTTCGCCCGCAATAGAAAAATCAAAAGGTCTTTTGGTTCGCCTGTATATTTACAAATAATGTATAGTGAATTTTCTCGCCAGTTGGCTTGTACCGACATTACGGTTCTACGTTATGATAATTTCGTATCTCGCCAATTGGCTTGTGCCCATGTTACGGTTCCACGTTACGATAATTTCGTAATTTATGATACTTTTTTTCTTAAAATTGGAATAAAAAAAGAACCACATCGAATTTTCGAAAAATCGCTTCGAGGTGCACACCCCCATGCTACATACTAACTTTGTGCCAAATTTCATGAAAATCGGCCGAACGGTTTAAGCGCTATGCCCGTCACAGACATCCTACGGACATCCTACAGACATCCTACAGACATCCAGACATCCAGACATCCTCCGGACAGAGAGACTTTCTGCTTTATTATTAGTAAAGAAATTCAAGCAAAATAAAAAATAGTGAATGCAACACACTGATGTTTAAATGTCTAACAAATATTTAACAAAATAGGGCCATATAGTAATGCATGGGGCAAAAATTGAATGAGTCATTACTAAGTTTCAAAAAATAAATTTAATTCTAAAAACATTGTCCTTTGGTGTCAATAGTGCATCTAATCATCCATGTGACTTGACAGTATATGCGTTCATTAAAATAAAGCCACGTTTTTCAGTAAATTCCTTTTCCTAAACCAGATAATTCAGCTGGCGGCTATTATCAGTTTTGCGAGCTGTATGTAGGGCACTACTGTTTTAGAGTATTAGAATTCCACTATTTCTATGTTCTATTGCCTGTCTAAAGTCTTCATTTTCTAAAGCCTTCAACATATTAAGATAAACTCTGGTAAATTTAATAATGAATTTTTTACAAGTAGTTGAAACAAACTTGGATGCAATTGAATTACTCTTTTTGAGGGGGCGCGGCAAAATCAAGAATGTGCAAGTCCACTACTACAGAATACAAAATATAAGAAGTGCTGAAAATAATGATGGATTCAAAATTAGTGACACCCCAGTAGTAAAATCACATTACAAAAAAAGGCAAGCGGCTGTTACAGAAGCAGATGAAATTGGATTTCAAAACTCGGATTTGTTTTTGAGATCGTTCAATTTATATGCAATATTACTAAATCACTCAATATGTCTAGCGCTCTTTTAGCTATTGTTACTTTTTTACTGCCCAAGACATTTTTCCATGACTTAAAATTAATTTCCATGACTGATATTGAAAATATTAATTTTCCATGACTTTTCCAGGTCTGAAATTTGTTTATTTTTTTCCATGACTTTGCAGGATTTCCATAACCCGTACGAACCCTGGTTGGATCATTTCTACATCAACATCATCTCATCTACATCAACTACATCATCTAACTTACTACCATGTTCGTAAAACACATTTTGGAGTATCACACTGTCAATGGTTCGTAATGTTCCACAATGCGTTCGTACAAATGCGTTTTTTAGTGTTTTCGGCATCGGGAGTTGATAAACAGTGTCTTTAACTTAATCCCACGAAAAGAAATCACACGTCGTGTGGAACTAGCTGGAATGCAAGTTATATGTTTGCATTGTTACAAAAGGCTCAAACGTCGAACATTTGTAACTAAAAAAAACTTGGTATATTTCTCTTTAAATTCATGTATTACTTACGGAACTACATGCAGTAATTTCAAAAATAAGATTTTTTAAAATCGGGTCCAACATATCTGCTCACCCTGCCTGTAGTTAACTTGAACCTGACTTTTGATATTAATTTCATGCTTTGTTCTTTAATTTTAAGCATAAACAAGCTGTAAAAAATACTTTTAGATTCAATTGCTTTTGCATGTAATACCACTTAAAAAACTAGAATTTCGGACAGTATTCAAAACCATTACTAAGTAAAATAAATAAAATTCAGGGAAACTGACGTCGGTGAAACGAGGCTCTGGTTGAAAGAGATTCGGATAATCGAGAATCTATTGCACTATTGAATTATTTGTCAATTGAATAATGACAATGAGTTTTTTCATGTTTTTATCCCTCCTCATGTACATTAATTAGAGACGTACCGAGTAGCACTTTGGCCGAATAGCCGAGTACTCGACCTTTCACTACTCGGTCGAGTACCGAGTTACCGAGTACTCGACCTTTTATTACTCGGCCAAGTTACCATGCACCAATAATGTTTTAAGAAGAACCAACGACACACATGTGATGAATTTTGAACTTATTGGAATAGTAGTAGAGACCTCCTTGTCCATATAATAGTTTTTAAAACTAAATTCCTGCTCAAATTTAATTACGCATTATATAAACAATTTTGTTTGTGTCAAAAATTTTACAAAAAAAATATTTTTAAAATTAAAAATAAATAAATAAAAGGTATGATTAATCAAGTTGGAATTAAAACAAATTACAGTAAAATCCGTCTAATGCGGACACTAACAGGACAATTTTTTTTGTCCGCAATAGAGAGGTGTCTGCAGGACAGGGGTTTAATAATGTTATTTGCATTGGAACTGGGGAATTAAAAACTGTCCGCCTTTGAGGGGTGTCCGTTAGGAGGGGTTTCACTGTATACCAATCAATTATAGTTCTAGTCCGCCAAACATAAATAATATTAAAAGTAGATAAAACAAATGTTTCAGGAACACTGCAGACACATCTTTCTGCTCCCACTCTCCCCGTTACAAAGAACGTATTTTTCAGTGCATAACATGTGAGCTAAAGAATGTAAAAACATTCGACGAAACAATCCGACTTTTGTCGGATGCCTTTAAATCCACGAGCTCCCATTTTGTGCATTGAAAAAGGAATTCTTTGTAACGCCAAAACACGTGTCTACAGTGTTCCTGCACTGTGCTTTTAGTGTTGTTTTATTTCCTTTAATTTTTTAAGCAAAGGTATTTTTATATTTTTTATAACTAATTTTTGTTTGTAGCAAAAATCCATTTTTAATGTAAAAAGTCCATACTTTCTATACTTACCTTTTTTGCATAATTTTTAATAAATAAGTTTTATTAACTTTGGGGACATTAAAATAAAGATTTATTCCATTAAAGCATTACAAACTTCATTATTCTCAAAATTTAAATTTGACTTATAAATTTTAATTGTAAATGATTGCAGAATATAATGCTTGTTCTTTTTTTAAACATAAATTTTAGTATCTATCTTGGACAATATTCAATTTTTTGCAACTACTCGGTATGGGCCGAGTATCTGATCAGAATTTGGCCGAGTAGGCCGAGTACCGAGTAGTTACCGAGTATTCGGTACGTTTCTAACATTAATGAATGAAAATTTCTCTTCATTTTGCTCAGAATGTCAAACTAGAAAGTAGTAGGGTATATTTATCATAGGAACATTGTAGTATTTTCCACGCATAAAAAGCAATCATTTCTATTCCGCATGTAAAAAATACACTGCCAACATATAAATTAAAAATCCTTTTCAAAACAGTTCATCAACAACTTATCAATTTGTAAAATATATACTTTTCAAGCTTTTCAGTACAACAATCAGCAAAGATTCTCACAAAGCAATGAAACCCGAAGCGCAGTCAGGAATTCCTATTTGTATTTAGATTTTGTAACTACAGTAAACTTAAAAAAAAAAGAAAGAAAAAAAAACCACTTTGAAAACACAGTAAAAAAAAAAAAAACACTTTCTATAACACAGTAGTAAAAAAAAAAGTGTCTACTAATGAAATTGATACTACA
Source organism: Uloborus diversus (assembly GCF_026930045.1). Lineage (NCBI taxonomy): Eukaryota > Metazoa > Arthropoda > Arachnida > Araneae > Uloboridae > Uloborus > Uloborus diversus. Next base: position 161,694,876 of record NC_072736.1, read on the forward strand.
GGCCACTGGACACTAAATAATTTCCCAAGCTGAGCTCTTTATGTACAAGATTTTAAAAATTATAAATTAATTACATATTATTTCGCTTTGATTTTAATATCACATCACAGTATTAGGAGAGAAAGTAATGGTAATATTAGGAACACAAATGATTGAAAACTTCAAATTTGTTCAACAACGGCTTTCACAGCAAAATACTAAAAATGCAATTTAAATTCTAACCAGAAAAAGGAAAATCTTTTGTTCATTTCAAGTGAAAAAGATTTCTAAGAAATATGACCAGAAGGTTATAAATAATTTTTAAAAAAAAGAAGAAGAAGAAGAAAAAAAAAAAAAAAACTCATGGCTGTTTTTAAACGACAAGAGTATAGCCAGTTTTAAACAATTGTTTGGGTCACGAAGCATTTTTTCTAATAATGCAGCTTCATTACCGCCCATTTTTTTCGTGTTGCCATTTGCTGGTAAAAAATTACTGCACGTCACTTATATCACATTTTGTAAAGCTCTAAACTTTTTTCTGCAGGAAGAAAAGAACCTGCTTGGAATTTATTGCAGCAGATAAAAATAACAGAAAAAGTTGGAATTGCTAACTTTCATCATGGTTCAAATTTATTGTTAGCTATTTAACAGCTAATTGCGAACTAGACACATTTTGAAAAATCTTCAGAACAGTAATTAAATTTTTTATGGGAGAATAATGTACTGTAAACTTGAACTCTCGCGCAAGAAATAGTGTGCTGTTTCATAATGACTGAACGCGGATTTTTTTTTTCTCCTCAAATGGCTGTTAAAGTAAAATAAAAACTGTTCTTTCACGGCATGAAAAAAATGTGTATACAAAAGCTAGGGATATTTCTTTGACTATAGCTAAGAGAAAATATTTCTTCCATTTTAAATTAAAGGTTAAGAAATGACACAAAATAATAATACATAAATAATTTAAACAAAACAAATAAAAAACGTATACCAGTTAAAAAACCAATGCTTTCTGTTAAACGATATGGTGGGCCTCACCATTCTGTTCTTAAAGGAAAAAATTGGCTGCCACCAACGGCCACAAAGCGACTAAATGGGGGAAAAAGGGGGGGGGGGGGGGTTAAAAAATCCTCTGAGAATCGGCACCTCAAAAAAAAAAAAAATCCTTTTAGTTGTACAAAAGCGTTAAGTAATTGGTACTTAATTCGCGTGAAAGATCTCATTGATAAGAAGTTAGCTGTTGCCATTTTTCTTGAGTTTGAACAAACAAATTCTTTATTTATTGTTTTATGGCTTTTCATGCAACGGGGGGATTTAAAACTTTTTCTATTTGATATTTTTAGCGATTGATTGATCTTGCAAACTGCGTTAGTACAAAATTTGAGTATAGTCACGGCTTTACTTGATACCTGGACCGATTATTATGAAAATTGCTATATATATGTATTTTTCCACGGAGAAGGTGCATAATATGCTCATTGAAGCCACTCGCCACCAGGTGGCACTGCAGAGTAGCAACTTCTGCCCCGTTCAACCGATTGTCATGAAAATCAGTATAATGATTTATTTTTTTTGTTGGCATAGCAACGCGCGTCGGGTGCAGCTAGTATAAATAAATAAATAAATAAATAAATAAATATATATATTGTTACAAATTCTGTAAATAGTAATTATTGTAGGAACGTAACCTGTAAATAGTTTCCCGTAATGAATATACAACCCCTTTTTTTCATTCGGCTAAAATATACGACCCCTATTTTCTTTCTTTTCATTGATAACGGTCTACTACTTTACAGAAGCGTGTGGAATATTTGAGAAATTTCTTTTCGGTGTATTTAAGCCGTTAGCGATGGATAAACAGTTAGTTTCGATTGATATTTCGAACTGAGAGCATTTTGCTCTGTTTATTGCGAGGCATTTCGCTGTGTTGTTTTCGTATTTGGAAGTAAATACGTGTGTAAACGTTGAGTTTACGGTGTTGTGTGATAATTGCTTAATTGCTGATGAATAATTTAGCAGTTGTTGAAGATCTTTCCTGTACATAGTGTAAATAAATTTCCTGTGTTTTTATCAAGAACTGTGTCTTCCTTTCAAGAAAGTGGAAGTCGCACCGAATCCGTTACAATTTGGCGCCCAACGTGGGGCTACTTCAGGACTTTCTTGCAGTAAGTGTGACTTTGGACATTTTTTCATAAAGACTTTTTAAATTTGGACTTTGTTTTTATGGTGATTACTCGCGCAATGGATGAACAATTAAAACAACTTCTTGACGCAATCACCTCTGTAAAAAATGATATGGCAGCTAATCAAGAACAATTAAAAAATGATATGGCGGCTAATCAAAACCAATTGAAAAGTGATTTAACGGTGCTGAAAAATGACCTAGTTTCTAACCAAGAGGAAATTAAAAACGATCTTACTTCGGTAAAGACTGTGATGGAAAATAAATTTAATGAGATAGAGCATCGAGTTGATGCTATTGAAGGAAAGTTTGAGGCAGTTGAAGGCCGATTCATCGCAGTGGAAAATAAAATCGAAGAGAAATTTGAAGAAAAATTAAGTTTTGTTGAAGGCTGATGCAATGCTGTAGAAAATAAACTGGAAGAAGAAGATAGAAAATTTCATCAACTTAAAGAAGACATCTTTAAAGACCTGGAAAGGAGATTGGCGACCGCGGAAAGCAGCTCTGTACAGTTTAGCGCTCCCACACCGGTTGCTCGACCGTCCATTAAACTTGCCACATTTGATGGGAAAACTTCGTGGCAGGTTTACAAAACTCAATTCATGATAGTGGCGGAAGCGAACGGATGGGACTCTGCTACCAAGGCCTGCCATCTTGCAGCATCCCTGAGAGGTGACGCAGCGGACATTCTTCAGACCCTTCCGGACAGCCAGCGCCTGGATTTCGCAGCCCTCACATCTGCGTTGGAGCTTCGCTTCGGCGAGAAGTGCCAGAAAGATTTCAGCCGACTCCAGTTGAAGTCCCGTTTCCAGAAAACCGGGGAAACCCTGCAAGAGCTTGCGGCGGACATCGAGAGACTGTCTCATCTTGCTTTTTACGACTGCCCTGCGGATGTTCGAGACAACCTGGCACTCAACTACTACATCGACGGGGTTCGAGATCCGGAAATCCAGAAAGCTCTACGGATGGCGGATGTCAAAGACCTGAATTCTGCCGTTGTGTATGCGATGAGATACGAGGCCGCCCAAGAAGCAACCCGTGTGGATCGCCATCTAATCCGGACTCAGGAAGCTGATGAGTCTGATTCCAGGTCGTCCCACCTCGCTGAACTTGAGAGACAACTCGGTGACTTGACAAGACATTTGAGCAGCATAACAGCCCAAAAGAAACAAGAGCAGAAGTGCTGGAAATGCGGTAGTGAAGGACACCTGCGAAGGAGTTGTCCGGCTCGCCAAGCTACGCGAGGGAAGGAAATCACCACCACTAAAGCTCTGCAGATTTCCTCTTCTAGTAGTGGCAGTGATGGACTTTTCATTTACGCACATGTAAATGGGAACCCCTGCAGACTGATTGTTGACACTGGAGCCAATGTGACAATCATTAGGACAGATGTGGCTCGTGAATTTGGATTGAAACTGCTGTGGACCTCGCCACGCGTAAGTCTCCAGACTGTGACAGGTGACAAAATTGAGATTGACGGTAAAGTGGACTTGGAAATAGTGTTTGGGAATGCCACCTACCATCATACGGCATTCGTCGCTAATATCACGGACCCCTTCATTCTCGGATTGGACTTTTTGAAGAAATATGACTTCACTCTCGACTTCAAGACTAATGAGCTGCACTCGATGAGAGAGGACATAGCCGTTTTCCCAGCAGAGAGTGATGTAAAATCCGCTCACCAAATAATAGCTCAAACAGATTTATCGATTCCCTCAAGGTCAGAATCATTAATACCTGGCTCCCTTGAAGAAAGCAATAGTTTTCGATTTGGACTCATTGAATACCCTAACCTAAGCAATAGCCTAAAAGGAGTACTGGTAGCATCTACGCTTGTGGACCTTTCTAAGGATGTAATTCCTGTGAGAGTCGCCAACGTGAGTGAAAGGCCAAGGAATATCCGAAAAGGTGAAGTGTTGGCAACTTGTACTCCAGTAAACTGCATCATTAGAAGAATCAATTTCCCTGAGACTGTGTCTTCTGAGTCCTTGACATCGAAGTTAATTGGGAGTGCACCCTTATCGAAAGATCAAAGAGCTGCTGCGGAACAATTGGTGGATGACTTCAAGCATCTGTTTTCATCTACATCGGAGGATGTTGGCCGTACGAATTTAACGCAGCATAGGATCTACACTGGAGAACACCCCCCTATTAAACAGCATCCAAGACGACTACCGTTCGCCAAGAAGGAAGAGGTTGAAACCCTCCTGAAAGAGATGAAGGAGAATGATGTCATCGAACCTTCATCCAGTCCTTGGGCCTCTCCCATCGTCTTGGTCCGAAAGAAAGATGGCTCCACCAGATTTTGTGTCGATTACCGACGGCTGAATGAAATCACCAAGAAAGACAATTACCCTCTTCCACGGATAGACGACACCTTGGACACTCTTTCCGGACACAAGTGGTTTTCGACCCTGGACTTGAAGAGCGGCTACTGGCAGGTTGAAATACACCCTGACGACCGAGAGAAGACAGCGTTTACAACTGGACAAGGCTTATGGCAGTTTAAAGTGATGCCCTTCGGCCTCTGCAATGCACCAGCTACGTTCGAGCGTCTTATGGAGACAGTGTTAAGAGGACTCTCTTACGAATCCTGTCTGGTCTACTTAGACGATATCATCATCGTGGGACGCAGCTTCGAAGAACATCTGGCAAATCTTAGGAAGGTGCTGCAAAAGCTTAAGGAAGCCAATCTGAAGTTAAGCCCGTCCAAATGTAATTTGTTCCGCCGGGAAGTGAACTACCTTGGTCACATCATCTCTTCTGAGGGTGTACAAACCGATCCAGAGAAGGTATCTGCGGTCAGGAGTTGGAGTCGTCCCGAAAACATCCATCAGTTGCGAAGTTTCCTGGGGCTCTGCACGTACTACAGGAAGTTTGTGAAGGGTTTTTCCAACATTGCACGACCTTTGCATAAGCTGACGGAGAGCAAGCAAAAGTTTGAATGGTCCAAAGAATGCGAAGATGCATTTCTACGACTGAAGGAGGCTTTAACATCAACGCCTATCCTCGCCTATCCTCAGCCTGAAAAATCCTTCATCCTGGACACTGATGCGAGCAACGAGGGCATCGGAGCTGTTTTATCCCTAGAAATTGACGGAAATGAACATGTCATCGCTTACTGGAGCAAATGCTTATCAAAGTCGGAGCGAAATTACTGCGTCACCAGAAAGGAGTTACTGGCCATAGTGAAAGCTGTAGAACACTTCCATCATTACCTCTACGGCCGAAAATTTCTGCTTCGGACAGATCATGCCTCGTTAACTTGGCTTTTGAACTTCAAGAATCCAGAAGGCCAGATAGCCAGATGGATACAGCGGCTCCAGGAATATGACATGGAGATCAAGCAACGAAAAGGGTTATCTCACGGTAATGCTGACGCTTTATCAAGAAGACCCTGTCCTGAGAACTGCCACTATTGTTCCCGAATCGAGAAACAGTATGGAACGACTAGCCCTACCGCCTATCAGGTGACAGTGACTCCAACATCATCAGAACCTGATCCATGGAGTGATGACCTAGTTCGAAAAGATCAACTTGAAGACCCCGACATAAAACCAATTTTAGAGTTCATGGAAAGTGACAGTCGACGCCCTAGCTGGCAGGACGTTTCCATCTTCAGTCCTGCAGCAAAAAGATACTGGGCTTTATGGAACTCACTCCATTTACGGAACGGCGTGCTACACCGGAAATGGGAATCTGACGACGGCAAGACATCTAGGTGGCAGTTACTACTTCCTCGATCCAGGATTTCAGATGTTCTGAAAGAAATACATAGTAGTGCGACTGGAGGACATTTTGGTGTCTTGAAAACTCTCAATAAAGTTCGGGAGCGCTTCTTCTGGAGCAAGGCGAAGGATGACGTGGAGAAGTGGTGCCATTCTTGTGACGCCTGTGCTGCTCGTAAAGGACCGAAGAAGAGAAGCAGAGGGAAGCTACATCTGTACAACGTTGGAGCTCCTTTCGAACGAATTGGGATCGACATCCTGGGTCCTCTACCAAGAACTGCTGATGGGAACAAATACATTCTTGTTTCCATCGACTACTTCACCAAATGGCCGGAAGCATATCCCATTCCAGATCAAGAGGCTACCACCGTAGCAGAGACTCTAGTCCAACATTGGATCTCGAGATACGGAACACCTTTGCAGATTCATTCCGATCAAGGGAGGAATTTCATCTCTGCTGTGTTTAAGGGCCTATGTCAAATTTTCGGAATTGAGAAAACTAGGACAACACCACTGCACCCACAATCGGACGGCATGGTGGAGAGATTTAACCGCACAATCCTGAATAATCTCTCACTTATGGTATCCAGAAATCAACAGGATTGGGACAAGAAGCTACCTTTGTTCTTGCTGGCCTACCGCAGTGCTGTCCACGAGACTACCGGATATGCCCCATCTCAGATGCTCTTCGGACGAGAGCTTCGGCTACCTTGTGATCTCGTCTTCGGTCGTCCTCCGGATGCGCCTTCATCGCCTGAGGAGTACATCCAGGATCTCCAGGCCCGGTTGGAAGACGTTCATAACTTCGCACGAGAGCGAATCAACATCGCGGCGGAGAAGATGAAGACCCGATACGACACAAGGTCTACTGGACATGAATTCAACGAAGGCGACAAGGTTTGGTTATGGAATCCCATCCGACGGAAAGGTCTTTCACCCAAATTGCAGTCGCATTGGGATGGACCCTACAAAGTCGTTAACCGACTAAATGACGTCGTAGTGAGGATCCAAAAATCACCTAATGCAAAACCTAGGGTTGTACATTATGATCGGTTAGCCCCATACTATGGCCATAGTTCATGAGTATTACGTAAACAACCATGGTTGATAAACATAAAAGTTGTAGATAATTTTTGCTTTTAATGTTTAGTAATATTTCTTGTTATTATTGTGTTTTCTGTATCTGTTAGTTATTAATTAATGTGTATATTTGTAAACTTGTGATAGAAGTTTGGCACCCTTTCTGGGGATTGTACTGCCCGGGACGTGCAGTCCTTAGGAAGGGGGCAATGTTACAAATTCTGTAAATAGTAATTATTGTAGGAACGTAACCTGTAAATAGTTTCCCGTTATGAATATACAACCCCTTTTTTTCATTCGGCTAAAATATACGACCCCTATTTTCTTTCTTTTCATTGATAACGGTCTACTACTTTACAGAAGCGTGTGGAATATTTGAGAAATTTCTTTTCGGTGTATTTAAGCCGTTAGCGATGGATAAACAGTTAGTTTCGATTGATATTTCGAACTGAGAGCATTTTGCTCTGTTTATTGCGAGGCATTTCGCTGTGTTGTTTTCGTATTTGGAAGTAAATACGTGTGTAAACGTTGAGTTTACGGTGTTGTGTGATAATTGCTTAATTGCTGATGAATAATTTAGCAGTTGTTGAAGATCTTTCCTGTACATAGTGTAAATAAATTTCCTGTGTTTTTATCAAGAACTGTGTCTTCATTTCAAGAAAGTGGAAGTCGCACCGAATCCGTTACAATATATATATATATATATATATATATATATATATATATATATATATATATATATATATATATATATATATATATATATATATATATATATATATATATATATATATATGAAGATAATTATCTGGAAATAAGTATTTCAACTATCGTATTCCCTACGATTGAAATAGATATTTCCCGCAATTGGCTATCTTCCCCTGCTTTTCCATTTATCTGCCATGTTAGTGGTGATAAGCAGGAAAACATGATTTACGATTTGAATCATTTGTAAGTGAAATACTCGACTTCATCGGAACCTTACAGAGGAGGCATCTCTAGGCATGTTAAATTCTGCCTTTTATTTATGCAACGATCGATGAAATATGAAAAATCAACTAATTTGTTAATTGCATGATTTTATTAACTTGATAATTTAATTTCCTAAATTCTAATCACAATTTATACCGCTTGATTTTTTTGTAACAGGTTTTTAGTTGATTGGTGATTGATACTATCAACTAATTTGTTGATTGTCTGATAGTATTAACTTGTCATCCTTTTGCTATTCAATCTTTACTAATAATAAAGCAGAAAGTCTCTCTGTCCGGAGGATGTCTGGATGTCTGTAGGATGTCTGTAGGCTGTCTGGATGTCTGTGACGCGCATAGTGCCTAAAACCGTTCGGCCGATTTTCATGAAATTTGGCACAAAGTTAGTATGTAGCATGGGGGTGTGCACCTCGAAGCGATTTTTCGAAAATTCGTTGTGGTTCTTTTTCTATTCCAATTTTCTTTACTAATCTTTACTAATAATAAAGCAGAAAGTCTCTCAGTCCGGAGGATGTCTGGATGTCTGTGACGCGCATAGCGCCTAAACCGTTCGGCCGATTTTCATGAAATTTGGCACAAAGTTAGTATGTAGCATGGGGGTGTGCACCTCGAAGCGATTTTTCGAAAATTCGATGTGGTTCTTTTTCTATTCCAATTTTAAGAAAAAAAACTATCATAAATTACGAAATTATCATAACGTGGAACCGTAACATGGGCACAAGCCAATTGGCGAGATACGAAATTATCATAACGTGGAACTGTAACGTCGGTACAAGCCAATTGGCGAGAAAATTCACCATACATTATTTGTAAATATACAAGCGAACCAAAAGACCTTTAATTTTTTCTATTACGGGCGAAGCCGTGCGGGTGCCACTAGTAAATAAATAGATAAATAACATTTTGCTCATTTAATCGTACAGAAACGTTGCTGATCTAAACCTACGTAAACCTTGCTGTTGCTCCAACCGAGACCTTTTTTTAAATTCTAATGAGTGCCTAGCCGGTGTTTTCAAGAGCAGATTACCTATCCTATAAGTGGTTCGAGAAATGAAACACTTTTCGGTACGTTAAACGAATCACCCAAGTTAATTTGCACAACACTCAGATACTGCAGAATAACTGATACAGTAGAAGCTCGTTAATTCGAACATGCTTAAAACGAATTACTACTAAGAAGATAAACTGTATTTATGTTCCCCGCGTTATTTTATTTACAAATAACGCTTTTGTATTTTTTTTTCCGGATTTGACGTACTACGGTTAATACGAATTAATTTTACAGATCCTTTTGAGTTCGTTTTTCCGAGGTTCAACTGTAAACGCACTTTAGCGGTAACATCGATAATATGAAGTAAGTTTAAGAAAAATTAATTTGCGTATTTATTCCGTTGCATCTTAGTCAACGAGTTTGTTCATGTAGTAGAATTCCAATTATCAAAGGGAAGGAGATTCGGCTCATACCTAAAGTACTCATCTCTTACAAAAAGAAAATAAAAATAGATTGGACTGGTAATATTTCCTGCCTTTTAACGCCAAGTACTCCTCGGCAATTCTTCCAAAAGCAATCTGAATGTCCAAAAATAAAATATTTATAGTCACTCTGTACCAAACCCATCATCAAGAATATCTACTTTTCAGAGCCTTCTGTAAGCCATAATCCACCCACTCCAATCCTTTTCTACTCTGAACGCAATTACAAAGATTGGAATGGCAACAAGAAAGGTGGGAACCTGCTGATGAGACAGTCACAAGGGCAAGGGAACATAAAGAACGAGGGAAACCCGCGAAAGATTCATCACGGAATCCACTGATGCATGAAAGCAGACGATATAACAAATGTTTCTTGGTTCAAGAGGTCTGTTCTTTACTTTTGATTATCTTAAAGAGTTTTGTTTAGGCCATTGGCGCGGTGCTTGAATTATTTCATGCCATCTGTTTCCCTTTGAAATCCAGAGAAGATTCTTTGAGAATGAATCTTCAATAAATGTACCTATTTTTCAAGTTGAATACGAGCATTTCTAAAGCACTTTGGGGAAAGAAATCAAACTTGCATTTTCATTTGACCAATATATTTTAAACTGCTATGCATACTTGTAGAGGAATATAATAAGTGGATTAGAGATACGTTATGTTCTTTCAATGATTCGTTGCAGTGTGGTGCAAAATGCTTCAAGACTTTCGATCGCATTATAGCAAAGCCTTGTCATATACGAGTTCCCGCAACTCAGCGCAAGACGAAATTATATTGTTCGAAGCAATGTTTCAGGAGGGCTTCTCATAACAAAAACTAATACAAGAACAATGAAACGTTCAGATGATAAAACATGATTGGTTTTATTTTAAACATTGTTAATTGTTAAAAAACAATAAATAGTTTGAAAAACAGTAGTAAGACGAACAAGGAAATCAGAACAGATGAAAACCCATTCAGAGATTTTGCATCTGACATTGGCCTAGTTCAGGGATGTCCAACTGCAAAGAGCCCACGGGCCAGAATTCCGGTCACTGATCACTTGGCGGGCCGCAGTTTGGAAAAATTTGAACAATAAGTTCTTACCTCTTATACAATAACAATTAATAATAATTCTTAATGTAAAAGAGGTAATTAATTATAAAACAATGAAACAGTATAAAACAATTATAAAACGATTTAATAAAACTTTAATGGGAAAATTGAGGCAGATCCGCCTTCTTTACAAGGGCAGGAATGCCAACCTCAATGTTTTTCGTTGCCAACAGAAGAAGTTCTATCAATGAACTGTCGGAGAGAGCTCCTGTGACGATTCTTGATAAAGTTCATTGTCGAAGAAGCACTTCGGCATAAATATGTGCTCCCAAACAAAGAAGCGACGAGAGCAAATTCTCAATTTCTTTTTCGAAATCAACCAAGGCCGTAGAATCAGTGAGGGGGGTCTTTATTTTTAACCAATGGCACGCAGGTTTTGCTTATTTGAAATGTTTCTCTCTTCCCTCCCTGTCTCCCTCCGCCAACTCGAGGCAATACTATTTCTAGGAATTCGTTTGAACACCAGCGTGCAGGATAGGACTAATTGGCCTTGACCTATAGATGTCCTGTACCTTTTTCTCTCAAAACAATGAAAAGAGTATAAAATGGCGATCAAGAGGAAATTTAGGGGACCTCGGCTTGACCAAGAAGGGTAGTCTCGGATGCTTCTTGATACCAATAAAATGTCGAAAAAAGAAATATGCTGAATAAGAAGTTGGCGGGCCGCCAGTTGGACAGCCCTGACCTAGTTTATTGCTATGTCTATGTTCCTACAAAATTTTTCTATGGTTGAAAAAAAAAAAAAAAAAAATCTGCCGGTGAGTATTAATCAATGTCTAATCATCAGTCAATCGGTAATTAGATTTTCCTATAGTACTGAAAATCATGTTTTAATGGTATTTTTCTGCACATAAGATGGATGGAGGTAAAGTATGTGATTGGAGTAATCTTTTAGTCATTCTTAAAACTTTTTAAAGGAATTATTTGTAAAATACGTCCTTGTTGTAGAAAAGAAAAAATACCGAAGTTTATGCCTTAATACACACCAATTTGGTGCTTTTAATTTACACCCAAACAGTTTCAAAATTTTCGTTCCCAACACTCTAAGGTTCTGATCTCCTACCTCCATGAACGTGAACAAGTTAAGATCGGTAGATTTTTCGACCGTATCCAAAGTCAAGTTGCGAGACGATCTGGCGGGAGATTCAAATGAGGACAGGAAACACAAGTTGCTAGTCACGCGACAGAAGAACTTCTACCGTAAGCAGTGGCGGCGCAAGAGCAAAAACAGACGTCGGCGATGCAGTTTTGCGAGGCCCTTTTAATCATAAAATATTCTCAGACAAATAATTGAATTCATGGAATCAATTTTTGTACTAACTAGTGGCACTTAGAGTTCTCAATTTACTTAATTGCTAGGTCAAAAACAATTCGTGACAAGTAACGCAATCAAAAAAAAGTTTTTTTGGTGGTGTGGGGCGGGGGCGGCACATTGAAGGGGGGAAGTGACGTGATACAAAGGGGGGTCCGGGGGTTCTCCCCCGGAAGAATTTTGAAATTTGTAGTCTAAAAACGCCGTTTAAAGCTTTCTTTGCTGATGTTAGAGGAAAAAAGGTACAGAGGTCTCGGTGGAAATTTCTAGAAATTGAAGCATTAAAAACGCAATTATAGAGCTGGGGTCAGAGACTGTCCCAGATCGATTCTTTTTTTTTAAAGGTCAAAATCAATCTCCTGCAAATTCTCGAAATTGAAGTTTCAAAAACAGAATTTTAGACAAGGAAGGGAGCTCTTCCCTTGAAAAATTATAGCCCTAAAAACTTTAGCAATATTTTACATTCAGGAGCCATTCCACTTAAACCTTTTGTTAATGTAGTTTAAAAAACCCAATTGCTTATGATATAAAAGAAAGGCGGTATGGGGACCCTTGCCCGAATATTTTCTGAAATTCAAGCCTTCAAAATGCAATTGTAAGGCCATATTTTGCAATATTAGACTCTGTAATTCAAGCAACAAAAACGCAATTTTAAGCGATTTTCGATGTTGTTGAGTATTTGTGGGCTTTAAGCTGGAAATATTACGAAATCTAAGACCTGGAAACGAAATTTCAGATGCTCCATAATGCTTTCGGTGTGTGTGTGGAGGGGGGGGGGGGAGTTCGGAGGAGTAGCATTTTGAATATTTTCTTATTTTTAGATGAACGGAGGAAACAAGAGAAAAAAGAAAAGAAATAGGACGGAGGTGGGGGAGAATAAAGTTAGCTGATCAATAAGCTGTATCAATTTTATATTTTTAATTCAGGCCCCGACAGAATTGGACCCCGCATTTACTACGGCTGGCTCTGTGTAGTCTCCCCTGCACGCACTATTTTGATTAATTTTGTGTCTGTTGTATTTAATAAGAGCTTCAATTGAAAACATGGAAATTTCTTAAAACTTCTGAGAATTTTGCGAGGCCCTATCTGCGCGAGGCCGTCGGCAGTCGCCGACGTCGCCGACGCCTAGCGCCGCCACTGACCGTAAGCCAAGTCAACTTGAGCCTAATCGACCTTGAGGCAGGAGTAATCGATTATCATGTTTCGAACAAAAAGAACAACGAGCAAAGCTGCTGCCCTATGATGTAAAATAACTTGGAAATTTCTGCAGACATATAAAAGCATATTTGAGGTAGGGAGAAGCAAAGGGATGTTAGTGCACTTTTTTCTACATGGAGAAGAAAACTTTAACAGATCCAAAAACAGTCTACAGTCGATTCCCGCTACAACGCGATTCGACTTACGCGAAATGGCTACAACGCGAATTTTTCACGAGTAACGAATTTTAGAGCAAACCCTAATTTTTCGCCCACAACACGATGTTTTTCGGAAGGAAGTATCAGCGTCATTATTGGCTACTAAATATTAATTTCATGAATGTCATTACAATGTGTATAAATAAAGAGATCAGGAAGAGGAGATGTTGACACAAATTTAAACGTTATAAAAGAAAAGGCGAAGCAACCGTATGTATTAGATAAGAATAACGATGTGATCATAGAGCATAAATCATCACTATCTTCATTTTTTAACTCTTAAATAGTGTTACTGTATTTACTGTCCAGTACTGTTATGGCCCATCATTTTAGTATTACTACTTGCTACGCGTACCGTGTTTTACCTCCATGTGTCTTTCCCTCCAATTGGTCATTCATTTTGTGCATCTTAAAGTAATTCGTGTTGAATAAAACAACTTTTATATTTTAAATACAGTAAATGTTCAGTTCTATATGGAGAAAAATATAGTGTATAGTTGAGGAATGCTTTAGAGCAGTTTGAGAGGTGTTTATAAGTGTCTAAAAGAATTTGGTATGCTTTAAAAAAATTGTATGCATATATTTTTCCACAACGCGAAATTTCGACTTATGCTAGGAGTCTTGGAACGCATCCCTCGCGTAAGTCGGGACTCGACTGTATACCTCTTTTTATTTTTACGATGCTTACTAAAAATAACTTGCGAGGGAGACAGAAATCTATTTTTTTTTCTGCCCCCATTTTGAAATAACAAATCTAGCTGTTTGAGAGTTTCTCACGTGAAAGAAATACTCCGGGAAAAATGAAACGAATGACATCTTTCTGTGAAATAATTCTGAATTAGAAAGCACATTCGACGTTTGATTTATTTTATTTATTCATTTATTCACCTCTGAGATAAGTTTGTTTTCGCACGTTCCCCCCCCCCCCCCCAAATGCTACGCATGCTATACCTCTGTATGTAAACACACACACACATTATTAGATGACCGGAAAGTAATGTCGTTATTTTTTTCAAACAAATAACTTTTTATTAATATTTATTTATAATCAATGATGTGTAGTTACGGTCGTAGTCAACAACCTTTTGCTCTTTTATGAACAAATTTCAAATGCCAGCTCGATAAAAAGTATCGACGGACTTTAAATGTGGTCTTACCAAACTTTCTGTATAAAGGTACAAGAACTTCCTTAGAATTTTGTGAAATAGACATACGGATAAAATCCAACATTCTGTTGACTTTGTTACTTGCTATACTGCATGCATTGTTGTTGCATTCAAGTGCAGCTTGAATGCTTATTTCCACGATCGAAATGAAGCACTTGACATTTTCCGACATTGAACGATGTGCTCCACTTAATTGCTCATTTCGACATCGGATCTAAATCATCTTGAAGCTTTTTCACTTGTTCTTCAATGGCAACAACCACCAAAATTTTGACATCACCGACAAAGATATTAATGTGCCCAGAAAGCCTTTCAGTCATATCACTGATAAAAATAATGAACAGCAATGGCCCTAAAACTGATCCTTGTGGAAGCCCACTTAAAACACCGGTCCATTGGGAATATTTACCCCAAACAACTGCTATGTGCCTTCTCCCAAAAAATTTCAAATAGTTTTCCTTTCTATTCCGATACGAGCCAGTTTGCTCAGCAGAGCAACATGTGGTACTTGTAATGTCGAATTTGCGGATGGATCGGACGAATGATAGTAAGGTAAACACACCAGTTGTGGCCAGTGCTTCAGTAGTAGCCACTTCAAGGTTTATCTTTGAAAAAATAGGATTCCAGGGCTCCCAGTCAGTGATGTTCCCATCAATTTTTCTGAGGGTATACTCTCAGTAATCAGTTATGCACAATATGTGTATGCGATCATATACATAATACAGTGAATTCGCAATAACTCGAATCTAAAAAGACCGGCTAAAATCTTCGAATTATCGGAAGTTCGACTTACCGCTAGTTTTGGTTTCTGACATTTTAATATTAAAAACAATCGAATATTTTAATTTATATGTGCACATAACAGACAAAATTACAGAACTTAAAAGCTTTTAAGCACAATATGCACAGTTTCTCCTTGAAGAGTTCTGAAGACGAGGTTGTGTCTGGTCTCGAACTTCTCCAGTCATCCAGCACTGACTTGGAAATTCTCAATGTTCAGTAATATAGCAACATTCGTTGCTTTCACACGCAGCAAAGACCCACTTACAGGAATGGCATGGTCTTGATTTCGATACTGCTGGAACCACTTGAAAAGTGCTGATTCTATATCAGGAAAGGTGCACATCTCCATTCGTTTCAAATTCGGATTCATGGAGTAATACCGTTTTTTGAAGCTTCTCTTTTTCTTTTAATATCGTTGGCAGAGCAATTTAGAGGTATTCCATATTTCAGTGCAATATCTTTCTTTTTCATTGTTGGATTCCTTCAAAGTCATAAATAAGATTTACTTTATTTTCTAAATTCAAGATTTTTAGCTTTCGCTTAGACATTTTTTATAGTAAAGAACACTCTCGCTCTGTCCCTCGGGAACTTATCAGCAAATGATCAAACTTAAAAATGAAGGGGAACGCATAGGTCAGCTTTTAAGGCTGCAAATAGGTCAGCCTTTGAATAAAGGTACTATCAGATAACTTGACTACACTTGACAGCTTAAAAGCAGTCTCGGTGAGGTTCCAACTGGCCCAAACTGTCAAACACATCAAGATAAGCTTGTCAATCGAAACCAAGTGGCCAACACCTCCTTCTTAACAAAGAGATCTGAAAGTCTGAGCCACGCCATCGCCATCTTTGCCCACTGTCGAAAATAAACTGTTTTGGCGATCCCTAAATATCGATAAATGCCAATACATGGTAGAAGGATTGATTGACAAGGAGGTAGGAATACAGGTGGGAACATGGCGTTATCTACTCCTAATGTCGCGTCAGAAGTACACTGTGAGTAAATGGCGGCCATGTTGGGTGCTGAGAAAGGTGGAAAAGACTCGTATTACTGTGGCGAAAATTTCACGTGTTTTACTTTTCTCGCTCAAATTGACAATGAAAGTATTTATTGCCAACCTAGGAAATTAAAAAAAAAAAAATCGACACAATTATATTTTAAGCTTTAAATTTCCAAATAATAATGAAGTAATTGCATAATTAATGTCTTAAGTGAATTAAAATTATTTTAGTGACAAATGAATGATCAACTGGTTATAAATACCATTTTATTTTTAATAAAACACAATGATTTTCCCCTAGAGAAGGTTACAAAATTATCGAAATTATCAAAACTTTGCAGCCTGTGTACAGATTATAAAATTAGAGTACAGCACAATGAAAAAAAGCAGCTAGAAATCAACAAGGATAAATAAAGGAAAAACATAAATGAAAAACTTATTTTGATAAAGTTGCCGGAATGAGGATAAAAATAAAATAAAACTGTAACAAACTTTACATTAGTTTTTAAAAAAGCAATCCCGTATTCTTTCTTTCTTTATTTTTTTTTAGAGATGCACGGAATACTTGGTATTCGTATACTGTATATCGGCAGACAAACCGATTATTTGTTTTGGCAGAGTAGGGAAATGTGGGGCAAAGTGAAATGGTTAAGCTGACTGAGCTTTTTCAAAATGAACGAATTGGAAATTTGTTTTGAAAATTACAGTACATGGAAGAACATTGTATTTTATAATAAAACTTGCATTGTAATAGTATTTTTCATTTTCGGCGGCGAATTTTCGCTTTCAAGAAAGAATTTTCGCTTTATTTTTTCAAGGGACAGAGTGAAAATTGAAATACTTTTGAAATGAAAAGTTTTCTATTCGATTATAAAAAAATATTTTTGATCAAAGGAATCAGTAAATAAAAGATTGAATGAATAAATGAAGAGGTGCTAAAGGAAATAAACGAATAAATAATTAAATTAACTAATGTATGAGAACAAATAAACGAGTGATGAATAAACAGTAAATGAATGAGAAAATAAGTGTATGAATGAAAAATAAGTGAATTACTATATTAAGGTATGTTAATAACGTAATTAATAAAAAATACGTAAAAGATTCAATGAATGATTCAATAATTAAACAAAATTAACTTTTCACTTTCCCCGCATATACTTGTCTAACTGTATAAAATAATTAAAATACTAATAGGCTTAATATCAACCAAATGAATGTTGCACTGAATTTTAGGTCTCAATTAATATTTCAAATGTTAATTACAAGAAATTTATCATTTAATAATACCAAAAATAATTTTCGACTTACAATAAAATATTACAATATAAGAATCATATTTTGAAAATTGCTTGTGTTATCATATTCTATGATTTTCAGAGTTTATTTTTTCTTAGCTGGAATAGGCTACATTTTTTTTTACTATATAGTTAAAATATTACTAGAAAGGTGGTGCTAAAAGCAGAGTAAATATTTCACCATTTCACTTTGCTTATTCACTTTTTGTCCCACATTCCCTTACTTCAACATTCAACAACCGCATAGTAAACAAATTTAAAACTTTGAAAATTCCCAAAGAAACATTTTTTATGCAATGAATGAAAGTATCAGGATAATACCATGTCACAATATTAATTAAAATTCTTATTTATTATTTTTTTCGCATTTAAATTAATTTAAATATTTAAAAAAAATTCATAGACCATAAATTTAAATCTTGTTGCTTTTAAATGTTTATTAAATCTTCTGAAACATTAAATTAGTTTTACTATTATAACAAATGACACTATAACCAGAAAAAAATCCATAATGTTAATTAGTAATCAATGTAAAACCTTAATTTATTGCGAGTTTACATTAACTGCTAATTTTTTTTTACTTAAAATCACGGATGTAGTAACATACCTCCATGCATAAAATGTCCAGCTAAAGTTTTTTTTTTTTTTAAGAAAAGCAATTGCATTTTAAATTTTGCAGCACTTTAATTTCTAATTTTTACACCTATTGAAATATTAAATATTGATTGTAAAAACAACCTATTAAAAATCAGTCTTTGTAATCAAAGTTCAATTTGCACTTAATAACAAAAAATGAAAGCATCTGACAATGCTTCAAATTTCATTTCACAATTTTATTGATATAATTGTTTATAAGTTAGCAATGAGTAGCAGCAAATCACATCAATAAATTCTAATTTGTAATGATATTTTAAGCAACTGGGGTTTGTATTTGTGAGTAAGATAAATGCAGGATTATTTATGACACAATATGTTACCTTCACATTTTGTGTACGACTTGCTCCAGACGTATATGTACCATGTACCCTGCCTCTCCCCGCAGTATAATGCCCTATTTTTGTTAAAATTTTATAGATGAAGTATAATTTAAGGTTTATGGGGGAATTTTTTCAGAAAAAAAGTATTTATTGTTTTATGAACTCTGAAATGAATTTAGGGCGTCACCCACCAGATGGATGTCACCCGGGGCTGATCACACCCTCTCAAGAAAGGTTTTTTGACTTAGCAAAAAGGTTTTTTTTTTTTTTCTCTCAAGTTACAGCTTTCATAAATTAAAGGCAAACGATTTGATCAACATCTATATGTTATGCGCTGATAGTGAGAGCAAATTAATCCTTTTCAATTATTTTAAAGCATGGGATTTCAAAGTAATCTTACTTCTAAAATCCTAACTATTGGAAAATTTGATATTCAAGTTTAATTTCTAACGCTGTATGCATCTTAGGTTAGAATCTTAGGTACAACGCTAAATTTTCATAAAAAGGAATTAGTATTTCAATCTATGTTTTGAGGTTTAACCCCTTCCCATTAGGGGGAGGGGATTGAAAAACATAATAAATAAATAGATAAAAAAAAATCTAGGAGTCGGTGTCTGCCATTTTCCGTCCGACTCCGCAGCCCTGGTTAAATGAACCTTTTGAAAGCAATTTGTCAAAAATCGCTTTTGCAAAATGCGATTAATAACAGGATTTTTTTTTAATACTAAGCACTTTTCATAGTGCCCCTCAAAAGGACAAAATAACTATTCTGGGTCAGAAAGGTCAATTTAAGTATCCATGTAGTTTTCATTTCGAGAAAAAGGCTTCAAAAACGAAGAAAAGTACGGCTCAAGTCACGTAGAGAATGTTTTATCATTATCTAGCTTTTAATGATAAATTTGAGTGTTGAAACAAGCATATTTTTCTTAATGGGAAAGTTTGGTTTGAAATGACTTGAGCGCACTTTTTTTCGTTACTGAAGTCTTTTTCTTGGAATAATTGAAAACTACAGGAATACTTTGTCCTTTCTGATATAATTGTCCTTTCTGCTTAGTATTCTTTAAAAAATTCTGTTATATTGAAGATTTTCATTTTTAAACGAAGTCTTTATTTAGCTTTAAGTTGTATCTTACAATTAAACAAATCATTAATGAAATTTCGAAGTCTCCAAGTGGTCTAGTTGCTGAGAAGCAAAAGAATGGTTCACAACATACAAGTTTTGTGATAAAGATCCTAATATGTCATTTTTACTTAAACTCGTTATCGATTATTGGCATAGATGAGGATAAAAACCCCAAAAAAGCAATGACAATGAATAAATTTCATTCCTGCTCCAGAGAAGCTTTGATTGAAAATTGACATTATGATTACTATTAATAACACTGTTGCAAGGCAACAAAATTTGTAAGAATGGGTTTTATATTCAACATTTAATGGGTATTACATGAAAATTGATTGTTTTTCATCCTAACCGAAAAAATAATTTTATTTTAGAATTTTAATTTTTCAGCGTTAAATTGTACCTTAAAATTAAGCAAATCATTAAGTGAAATCCCAAAATCTCCAAGTCGTTTAGTTGCTGAGATATAAGCGAAAGCAGACCTCAGATTTTTCTGTGACAACCAGGCCAAGTATAAAAGTGCTTAAGAAAAATAGGGGTTATTTATCCAATTTTTAATTTAAATACGCTGGAATTGGTTACTTGAAATTTGATGATGTTGCAAGAAAAATAAAAGTTTTAACATACTGTTTTGTGTATTTCATGAAAATAATTGAACTCAGCTAGCATGACCAGTTTTAGTTTTTAGTATGGCCCTGGCCCATAACTCAGAGGCATGCATGGAGGGAGGCCATTTTTTCCAATTTTTCCCGAAAAAAAACGGTAAAAAACCGTTTTTTTTTTAAACCACTTCAAAATTTCCGGAAATTTTACATCTCTAGGCAGGTTCCGAAATTTCTGTGTATGCCTCAGCCATTACTAAACTAGAGGGACCATAACTGCTCAAACCAGTGCATTTCAATTTATGTCAGAAAAATGTATGAACCGTTGTTGAAAATTAATGTAAATTTCACAGCTATAAGACTGTAATTTCTAAGCTCTAACACTCTGATAATCAGTTTTTCCCAAGAACCAGAACTGCAACATCACAGTTCAAAAACAATCTAAATTTAAAAAAAACCCTAAACCATGCCCATAGTTAGTCATTTAATGTAACGCAATTCTCCTGATTTTTTCATTTTTATTTTGTCTATTATAAGTTAATAATGACCTCTCCGAAAGTGGAAGCTGGAACTGCTTTGGTGTGTGGGAGAGAGAGAGTGTTTTGTTTGAAAAAAGTTACTATATGTTTGAAAAAAAAAAAAAAAAGAATGGCATTTGTAAACCCATGCATTCCACCAATTTTTGCCCTTGCGCTAAAATATAAATAAAATTATTGAGGTACAATGTAAGTGCGGCTTACTAAACGCTTGTGTTTATGAATTAATACGAGTTGTAAACTTCTGTCTGCACATTCTACAAAAAAGTACAATACATTTTTTTTAAGATCATTTTTTTCTTTTTACTGAAATTTTCAAAAAAGTCAAACACAAATGAGGGACTTTTGCAGGTGTGTCCATCTCTAAATGCACAAGTATTCTCTGCTACATTCAAAAGTGAATATTTTGATCCGATCGTCTAATAACACTGAATTTATATTGAGAACTTAGAAGCATATGAGACCCATAAACGTGGTTTTTGAGATGATAATATATTTTAAAGTTAGTTAGCAAAGTCGTCAAATACGACCTCCCCCCCCCCCCCTCCGGCTGAATTTTGTTTAAATGTACATCTGATAATGTGCATAATTATCAATTATTACATCTGTTATTCAATAAAATTTAGAAAAAATAGCTTCCAAGTTCCTGATTAATCATTCAATGAACGCTAAAAGTAGATATTTTTGTGATAAAATATTATTTATTGGTTTTGATAAAGTAGATTGTCATTTAAATTAGCATTTGATTTTTTAGTTTAAACAAATAATTAATCAAGTCATTATAATTAATTTTTCAGTCGAAAATAAACTATAAATGTTTATTATTTTCCTTAAAATTAATTAAATATTTTATTACTAAGGAGTTTTTTTTAAATTAATTGGAGGCGACGGTTTTCCCTGGAACTGGATGCTTGAGCTGAATGTTATTTCCAGTCTACTACCTTGACGGTTGCTCTCAATGAACTTGCCCCTAATTTGCAGAGGCACGTGCAACCAGTTTCACCACGTGGAAATTCTTAGGAGGACCCCCCCCCCCCCCGGAATCCCGAATGGTGGCTCAGTTGCTCTCTTCTCTACCACGTTGAACTTTTCAATGGCAACCACTGCCCTGAACCCCGAATGGTGCTAAAAATTGCGCCAAGCTAGGGCGCCAGATTGTTAAGCTTAGAAATTTACTCTTGAAAACAGCCTTGAATGTCTGAGCACCTAAACCCCTCCCTTCAGACCTTACGTAGAGTTGGAAGACACCGGATTGGTCAATCGTGTTTCCGGTCAGTGGGGCGGAAGCTTCCCGTGGAGAAATTTTTGAACCAAATGGGAAAACACCAAGCAGATTCGTAGTCCAGCAACTTGTCTAAGTGTAAACAGTACAGAACACACACACACACACACAAAAAAAAAAAAAAAAAAAAAAAGAAAGAAAAGAAACAAGCTATACTCGCTTCTGCACTTGTAACTCCTTTATGGCACATTGGCTCTACATGTGTTCTCTTTGCTTTAGAGGTCTATTGTGCATTAATTGCAAGTGAAGGTGAAGGAATTTTTCTCTCATAGAATTACTTTTTTCTTTTTTTCGTTCTTTCGAAATAAATTTCAAGTCTTCTTTAAAAAAACTTCGAGTTAAAGGAAGTTAACTTTGAGATATTGAGAATAATTAGCATGGAATTAAAGACAAAAAGATTAGGACTTGAAAAAAACTTCGAGTTATCGTTATATTTGAGTTATCGGACTTCGAGTTATTACGAATAGTAAATTGAGAATTGCATATTTTCTGGAAATGTTTTTAAAATGCATGGGAAATGAATGATAAGAAGCTTGAACCGTAAAAGAATTGATCAGTTTTCAAATCTTTCCCCGATTCCGAGCTGAATTGATAAAATACGGAAGGAAGCGAAAGTCATCAATTATCAGTTTCTGAGAATCTACCTGTCGCTGTCTTAGCTCGATAATATTCGCCAGTAATAGTTCAGTGACATTGAAACCACTGACCCTACTTCGCCTCAAGTAAAGTCGACACCGGAAAAAGGTTGCCATCACATCGAATCAAACTATACGGAAGGACAAAAATAAATAAACAAACTCTAAAGAGAGTAAAAATAAGAGGGAGAAAGGAAATATTCCCTACGGAACCGCGAGCTCATAAAGTTGCGAGTCACGCAACACTTTTCACTTCACTTCTGACGTATCGATTTTTGTTTTTCATTGTTGACATTCGTGGAACAGGGTGTTTCAGCTGAACTGTCAAACCTTTAAGCGCTGTGGTTATTGTTTTAAAAACAATAACCGCTGCCAGATTGAAGTGTGACAATTGCATTCCTCAGCAAAATGCCGGCAAATTGCTTGTATTTATTGTTTTCCGATGGTGTTGTGTCATGTTCCTAAAAAAGTCTTTAATGTTGGAAAACATCCTAGTTGAAGCATAATAAAAAAATATGTAATCGTCTCCGGGATTATTGGAGTTTTAGAACGATTTGATGGACGGACATCCATTGATTTCAGAATGAAGATGACAGCAGAGCTAGTTCATGGTGAATTAAGTTGTATTCATTCATTCGAACAACTCAACCCGTGAAGCTGACCTGAAAGAATGTTTTACAGAAAGAAGATTCCACTGAGGTCTACGTGGTCGCGTTTACCGATGCTCAGTACCAGAAGGTCGTGGGTTTGATTCCCGCCGGGTGCCCTGGTTGTGCTTTCTTTTCTTAGTGCTGGAAATCTTTCTTGTATTTTTTTGTTTGTAAGCAAAAATTTGTAAAAATAGTCGTAGCTATTAAGTGGAACAGAGACAAGGCTCATAGTACGCACTCCTCTTATAAACAATTTCTTCTAATGAACATTGAAGAAGCATCTACCACAGTCGAACTCGCTTATAACGAGCCCTGATTTAACGAAAACCCGGCTGTAGCGAGAAAATCAGAAAAACTTGGTTGGTTCAATGTTAAGTCTATGAGAGCATAACTCGCTTTCAACGAACAAACCCAGCTAAAAGCGAGCATTATTTTCGCGATTCATAAAATTTCTGTTGACTTCCAGCTCAGCAATGTTTTTTTTTTTTTTGGTAAATTTCATTGGACATTCCAAAGTTAGTGATAAATCATAAATCCCGAAAATAAGCGATGACAGCACTTTCTTAAATTGTGGGGCAAAGAAATATTTTGAAATTACAAATGTGTGTATTATTAAAAGTGTGTGTGACTAAAAAGAAGAGAAAAAAGCAACTATGATAAATTTTTATGATTTTTTTCACGAACTCGTTTTTTACGAGCACTCGGTTATAACGAGAAAATATTGCGGTCCCTTTGCGCTCGTTATAAGCAAGTTTGACTGTATTAGTTAATCGAAATGAAAGTCTAGTTGGAATAGTGGCTTTTGGTCGGAAATTTGTTTCAATCGTATTACAACCATAGATGTAGAAAAACTAGATGCACAACTTCACAGCGGCAAGCACTGGCCGTCATTGAAAGCACGAATCTTTAAATAAACTGCTAAAAGCGTAGCCTACGAGGGTGCAACAATGTTGGCATCCTATCAAACTAATGGCAAAAGTAGTTTGCGAGCATGCGCTTTTCGGATGCTTGCCCGTCTAATAGGTGGTATCGGTTTCCCATGAAACCGGTTTCTCATTTTATATCTAGTTAATATTACATCTATGATTGCAGCTGCGTATTAATAAGCTGTCCCTTTCACGTAAATGAGACAAAATATCATCCAATAATAGCTCGAGGCATTTTGAAAAAAAAAAAAAAAAAAAAACTTATGAAAGTACATAATTAATTAGACATGGAAAGGTCATTTTAAAAATGAGTAAAAAAAAAAAAAAAAAAAAACTTGTGTGTGTAATCAAGGAAATGATTTAAAAAAAAAAATATATATATATATATATATATATATATATATATATATATATATATATATATATATATACAGCTACTGCGACGGTAAATTTTTACAGCATACACGAAATTACTACTCTATGGTTTTAATAAATGTACCATTTTTTGCCCAGTTAACGACATTACTATACTTTGACATTGAATCGGCCTCTATTTTCAAACACAAAAAGTTGCTTCCTTTTTTTTTAAATTTCCGTAAACAAGGTATTTATTATTATTATTTTTTATCTATGAGTAAAATAATTGGAATTTAGCTGGGCCATTGTTTATGGTTACTTCTAGTAGGTAACATTTTCATGTAAGAATTAAAAAAAAAAAAGTTTGGAAATTGAAAAATATTTTCCTTCAAAAGTTACCTTTTGTGGAGAATGACCCTACTACGACATACAAACTTAATGAAGTTTTAAAACGCGATTGAAAAAAAAAAAAAAAATGCAAGCAGTAAAAAAAATAACTTTCTTTTTCGAAGAATCTTAATAAAATTTATAAGAATATTTTTTCCGAGTGCAAATAATTAATTTTATCCAAATTATAAGTGTTATAGGCTACCATTATGCACTATTTCTGAAAAAAAAAAATCTTGAGAAGACTGGGGAAAGGATCTTTCGATAACTCGAACTACCTATTACTCTAAAGTTTCCCCTTGAGACTTCGAGTGATCGAGAGTTAAATGTATTAAGTTAATCACCATTTGACATATTCAAAAAATGCAAACGAAAGTTAGAGATTAATTTATTGAATCAAAGCGAAGTAGATTCAAAGCGTAAAAAACTGCAAACGATCTTATTTTTGATATAAATGATTATTAATGCGTAAATTTTTTATCAAAAGCTTACTCTTGTATTAGTATAATGTATTTTTAATGCATAAAGCTTATCCCACTCAAGCTGGCCCCAAGACAGTGCAGTTACAGTAAAAGCTTTTAAAAAGTCATTTTACAGTGTGCCTGCGCCAAAATTAATACTACAGTTTGTCTCGTTTTCAAACCGCCTTTACAGTGGTAAAGCACAAAAACTTGTCGGTCCGTGAGCCCATGCCCGTCATTTTGAATTTTTTTTCGAGGAGGAATGGAGGGGGTGGTGGGGAGGGGTTAAGGGTGTACAATTATTTCAAATTTTATCGGAAAACAACAAAACCCACTCCCACTGACATGCAAAAGCAATTATTTTTAAAACTCGGGAGGGAGGGGCAGGGCCCGACTAAAGTTTTTGAAGACACTGGGCACGAAATTTATTTGGTGCCCCCCCTTCCCCCAACATGAGATTATTTTATATGCAGAAGCAGTGAATTATCTTAATACTTGCGTATTAACATATCTGTTCTAAATTTGGTGGTACCTTATATTACAAAAAATAGAAATGACATAGATTAACGATAACATTACGATTACATTTACGATAACTAAAAATGATAATATAAGGTGTCGTCAAACTTCCCGTTGGTAAAGCCTATAAAATTATCTATGGTATAACTTTAAAAAGTGTTGTAAATATAGAACGATGGCTTTGGGATTTGCATAAGAGATGAAATTTTTACATAGATTTTTTTTCTTCTAGATTTAATACTTACATCTTGTTATAGTGCGATATGGAATGAGTCCAAAATCAAAATTTTACATACAGATTTAGTGCCCCCAAATGATGGTGCCCGGGGCTCGTGCCCCATGTGCCTACGCCTTCATCTGGGCCTGAGGAGGGGGATTGACCCCTCTTCTCTGTAAATGACGGGCCTGCGTGAACCACAGGTTGAGTATGCCGCTATAACTCTTTTAAACAAAGCATACATGCGTTTATTATAAAACTTTTGCGGTCGAGATTGAGAAAGCAAAAAAAGCATGATGTGTTCCACCTGCACGAAATCCAAGTACCAAGCACTTTATTTCCAGGTAACTTGCTTTCTCCAAGAGTGTTTACTTAACCTACATGCTAATTGGTAAATATTGCTGAGACAACATAAACAGCTGGCATTTGTAGATCAATGTGTTTATGGTATTTGCAAGGACACACGATTCCATAATCAAACAGAAGATTAAATGTGTACCTCCATATTTTTTGTTATAATTTTTCCAAAAAAACTTGTGAGCAATTGATTTGTATACTGGAAACAATTCATAAATAACTTTTGAAAAGTATTCGGGCAATGAGGTCGTTTCCGAAATTTTAAGAGTTTTTTTTTTCTTCTGAAAGAACATGCTTAAAAACAGCATTTAACCGTTTTAAAAATAATATGGCAAAGTTTAATATTTTTTAACAACTATTTTGATCGTTGCGAAGATTCAATTTCATTTTTTACGCTTCCGCACACGACATCACAAGTGCTGAAATGTCATTCACTGATGACATTAGCCCAGAGCGCAATATTTAATTTGCTTCTTTACTCACATGTCCTGGCAACGATAAGGTTGATAACAAGTGTAGAGCGGAATATTAAATTCGCTTCTTGATTATGAAATCGTGGAAACGCGGTAGACAGCAAGCTTAAGCATTCAGTGAGCCAGTGGGGTAGCGTGCCAAAGTTCATCATTTGTGACGTCGTAAAAGACTACGCCTCTTGTTTGAAAAATCGGATATTTATTTATTATTATTTTTTTAATTAAACATTTTGAAGATAAAAGTTTTTCCTTGCGCCATGTTTTTTTTTTTCCTTATTCTATCAATTTCAGTGACTAAAATTAGTACATTTGACTGATGGAAACAACCGCCTTCTCCCGAAAGCAGTTCAAATCATGTCTGACACTTTTAAATTTTGTTTATCAATTTTAATAATTTCTACCTGTTAATCATATACTTTTTAATTGATGCTGCATTTATTTGTGTATGCAGCCAGGTATAAAACAATAATGGTTTTTACACAAGCAATGTATGAAGATTTAAAAAAAATATTTTGACCACTCTGTTGCAAATGGAATGTAATAGAAAAAAGTGAACAACTAAGCTTTGAACAAATTGTTCCAATCAGGGGTACCCCCCCCCCAAAGAGCAAGGGCGCACCCTCTATAAATATCGTGATGACCCCCCCCCCCCGCCCAAAGTGAAAAAATACCCCTTAAAACAACCCCCCGAAAAATTTCAATAGCGCAGTCTGCGCCATGAACCCCCCCCCCTCGAGGTGGGCACTCCTGGTTCCAACCATAAAGAAGTTACAGTTAACAGGCCTAAAATAAAATACTTTGAAAACTTGAATTTTTTCAATTTTAATGATTTTTACCAATTAATCATATATTATTTATTGACACTCCATTTATTTATGTATAAAATATCAATGGTGTTTACACAAACAATTTTTTTTTTAAAGCAAAATTAAATAAAGTAAAGTTAAGGGGTCACATTACCTCAAAAGTGATCAAACGATCAAAAAATATTTTATTGATTATTTCAAAAGTACAAATTATTCCAAACGCAGGGGAAAAGTTTCATTGCTTTAGTTCAAACATTTAAAAAGTTATGAGTAGTTTTAGGTCATGCTCGCTATGTGTTCTTATGCTAAAGAAAAATTTTAAATTGCGTTTTCTCGGTGATCGTTTTTTTTTTTTTTTTTTTTTTGTGTGTTTTCATGTCATTTAGAATCCCAAAGGATTTTTTCTATTAAAGATACAGCTTTAAAGTAATACTTTTTGCAGTCGGGATAATATATTTAACAAAACTGTGCATTGGATAAGCATTTTATAAATTACTCAAATGTTTAGAGCATGTTATACCTTTAAAAACAAATTTAAAAAAAAAAAAAACGATTTTTTTACATAATTAATCACAGAAAATGTTCCAATACATATATAAACAAATGAATGCACAGATTTTTAGAGATGAATATTGTGATTGCTTAGCAAAAATCTTTTTTTAAATAAGTTCAAAATCAAAAAAGCTTTAAGGATTTTAAAAAATTGAAATTTTCCTAAATTTTTTGAATTTTTTAAAAATGTGGGCAATATTTTAAGATTTTGAAAATAAATTATTGGTTGCGAAATGAGTGTGTATGTTATGGTTTCAAAGGAAAACACAATATTCATAAATTTAAAAAAAAAATGTTCAAAAGGTACTGTGACCCCTTAGAACATACAACGTAAATTATAAAACATAAATTACAAATATTTACATACATTTATGAAGAGATTAAAACTATTTTGACCATTCTGTTACGGAGTCAGTTTTACCATAGATGTAGTATTAACTAGATGCACAACAAAAAACCGGTTTCATGGGCAACTGAATAGATGGGCAGGCGTCCGAACCGCGCATGCGTGTAAACAACTTTTGCCGAGGATGCAATCAGCGTTGCATCCACTGGAGGCCAGTCATTGTTGTTGCATCCTGGGTTGGCTCTTGGCTACACTTTTGCCCGTTTATTCAAGACTAGTGGTACCCGCACGGCTTCGCCCGTAACAGAAAAATTAAAAGGTCTTTTGGTTCGCCTGTATTTACAAATAATGTATTGTGAATTTTCTCGTCAATTGGCTTGTACTCATGTTACGGTTACACGTTATGATAATTTCGTATCTCGCCAATTGGCTTGTGCCCATGTTACGGTTGCACGTTATGGTAATTTCATAATTTAACCATCTTATGATAGTTTTGTTCTTAAATTTGGAATAGAAAAAGAACCACATCGAATTTTCGAAAAATCGCTTCGAGGTGCACACCCCCATGCTACATACTAACTTCGTGCCAAATTTCATGAAAATCGGCCGAACGGTTTAGGCGCTATGCGCGTCACAGACATCCTACAGACATCCTACAGACATCCTACAGATATCCTACAGACATCCAGACATCTAGACATCCTCCGGACAGAGAGACATTCAGCTTTATTATTAGTAAAGATTTGCGCGTTCAATGGCGGCCAGTGGCTGCAACTTCGGATTTGTGTATCTAGTTACACTACACCTATGAGTATAACAAAACAACAAGCATAAAATGAAATAATGATTCTAACACTATCATTCTGCTTGCGATTTAAAGGGAAGGGGACTTCTTTACTAATAATAAAGCTGAATGTCTGGATCTCTGTCCCGACGTCTGTGACGCGCATAGCGCCTAGACCTTTCGGCCGATTTTCATGAAATTTGGCACAAAACTAGTTTGTAGCATGGGGAGTTTCCGCCTCAATGCGATTTTTCGAAAATTCGATTTTATTCTTTTTCTATTCCAATTTTAGGAATGTTTTACCGAGCAAATCATCATAACGTGGACGAACAAATTACCATAAGGTGAACAAGCAAACTACCATAAAATGGGCGAGCAAGTGAACATAGCCAATTGGCGAGAAATTCATCATCCATGATTTGTAAATATACAGGCGAACCAAATGACCTTTTAATGTTCTACTGCGGGCAAAGCCGTGAGGGTACCGCTAGTACTTAATACAATTAGTTCTACTTTTGCATCGAAGGAGTCTACTGTAAAAATAAAAATATTGAACTAATTTATTAGAAGTTTTAATGTATCTCTATTCTGCACTGTAAAAATCATATTTCGTTTTTTCCCAAAGAAAACAAGCACTGGATCGAAATCTCAAAAGAAAAAAAAAATCGTCAACGCACTTACTATAGTTCTGCTCTCTGTTTCAGCCACTTTTTTGCACGTTTTTTCAATCGTTTGGAGATTGTCAAGCGGTTGTTAAATGACTTTCCCATCGTTAGTCACGTGTACTGCACGGACGATTGATTCCATGCACATCGAAAGCGCGCAGCTGCTACAAAGTGTCGCAGTCCGTCTGTCTCTATTAGATAACGCTTTTTTGCTCTGTCTGCGTGCACTTAGGGGACTTAATTGAAGTCACTCCTTTTTTTCCTTTTGTTATTGCTAAGTGCATGCCCATTGCCCAACCGAGTTACAATTGATTTGACTTCTCACGGCTGGTTTCCCCATTTGAGGCAGTGAGAAGCAAAGGGATGTAAGTGGCAAAATTAAAAATTTGGAGATAACCAGTACACATGGTAGGTGAACCCCTCCTCTGCCTTGGGTGGCAAGAGATGGTACTAGTAGCCCTGGTAGGGTCTGCTATACAGCAGGATTTAGATAAAAAAATTCAATGAAAGCCTACCTAGGACCTAATCTTTAAACGCGTTTTACTCAAAACTTGAAAATGTCCACTTACATCCCTTTGCTTCTCACTGGCTCATTTGAGTTTCAGTGAAGAGATAGAACCTGGTTTATATACTTGATTCAAATCAACTGATTTAAATCAATGATTTTTTTAAAAAATCACTTGATTCAGATCATGATTTAAATCATGCCGATTTAAATCAACAAACCCTGTAGGAAAGTTACTGTCTTTTAACGAAAAACGTTCCTGATTTTTGCAAGATATGGTACTGGCAGATATTGAGCACATTTGCTACCTATTATTTTCCAGGAACGTTACTGAATTGTTTTAACAGTATGAGAAATAATTTTTCAGGTGCCACGTTTTTTTTTCTCCTGGATCCAAAAATTTTATAATTTTTTCGTTCCCTGTTATAAGAATGCTTTTAAAATAGTAACAAATAATAATAGTAAGATATTTGTATTGTTATTTATATTTGTATTACTATTACACACTGTTAAAAATTCAGGAAGATTTTCTGGTAATTGTTACTGTAAAATTGCATCGCCGACGCATTGCTGATTTTTACGGTAATTTATACCGGAGAAATAAGCGATCCCAGCGCCAACTGGTTGCTGTGGCCTACCGAGGAAACCGTAAAATTTTACAGTAACATTTGATTTTTACGGTAATAGTTACTGGCAACATGGATGCCAGTAACAATTACCGTAAATTTTCCGGAAAATTTTTAACAGTGGAGTAAATCCTGTGAAGTTGACCACCCTTGTAAGTTGACCACCTGTCTAAGTTGACCGCTTTTTTCAGGCACGGAATATAAAATATAAAACAACCTTTTTAAGGTGGCCACCTGCTTAAGTTGACCACTAAAGTAGTGCACTGCAAGTGGTCAACTTACACAGGTTTCACTATATATATATTTTTTTTTCTGTTATTAACATTATTTTTCTCATCACTCATTGAGAAAACGTCAACGTTCTTCTGATTATTTCACACCCGTATGCATTTCTTTATTGACATTTACACAGAGCGGAATCAAGCCTAAACTAGATAAAATATACATTAGATAAGTGCAATAATGTTAGCCGATTTTCTGTAGTGCGATTGTAATTCACTGTGACAGAACGAAAAGGGTTTAAGAATAGAAAAAAAAAAGAAGATAACGTTCGAAGAACGAAAGGAAAAAATAAAATCCTCATGCAAGAGCGTAGGCAACTGAAGTTTTATCTGGGTGCTTAGCTCTGAAATTGTTCACCATTCTCTATTCAAAGCTGGTTGTTAACCTATTAATCTATTGACTAAGATGATTGCTTATCACTGCAAAAGACATTGGCTGCTCTTATGCTCCTACGCAGTGGTAACTCCTACAAAAGGCAAAAATACTTTCCTTTCAAGCAGAATCTGCAGAAAGTGTATTTTGCTGTTCTGAAACTAGGTTTTGAGCTTTTGTTCGTTTGAAACAGAAACCATGTTTGTAATTAGAAGTTAATGAAGTTCATGTTGAAATATGCCTACGGCATGAAGGAAGAATAATGTGAACTAATTGAGTTGATTTTGAAATCAGGTAAAAAATAATGAACTTTTGATCACGTGTAAGTTGTTATATAGCAAAAAGTTTGGACTTCATCATGAAATCATTCCTCTTTGTATTGATTTTCAAGCAAACTCCCTTTTGCATGCATTATCAAATCAATTTAGAGTTCAATGTTAACTTATAGCTGAAATAAAGATTGTACAGTGTTGTTCCCATAGGGTATACTCCGTATACGCCGTATACTCTCACATATTTTTAGACACATAGCGTATGCCCTCAAGCTTCAAAAATTTTCATAAAATGACATATTACGTATATGATCACATACAGATATTGTGCGTAATAGATTACTGGGAGTATACCTTCAGAAAAAGAGTTGGGAACATCACTACATATATATAATAGAGAATTCACTGATCGAGTAACGCTGACTCATCAACAATGAAACTCGCGCCACGGCATGATAATTTGACAATATGTTTTGGTAATGTTTAACATGCAGGGAAAGGCTTTATTGTGACAAGGCTGAACTGGATCCGGCCACTTAACTGTTTTACTGGTAAGACTGTGTCTTTTCAGGGGAATGAAGAAGCGAAAAAGAGGTCAACAATGAATGCTATCTACTGAAGTTTAGGAATAAACCCCCACTGGAGTTAGGGTTACAATTTCAACTATCAAAATATCACCAAACTGGCAAAGGCTTCGTTGAAATGTAGAAGCAATTTTCACCCGTCATACCTTGACGGGCGATTTGCTATTAAATAATAATAATTATAATTTATATTTGTATTATTTTTAATATTACTATTACGTATTATTATTATTTTTTCTATTATTAATATTACTACTATTTTTCTCATCACTCATTGAGAAAACGTCAACGTTCTCCTGATCATTTCGCACCTGTATGCATTTCTTTATTGACGTATACACACAGTCGAATAAGGCCTAAAGTGGATGAAATATACTTTAGATAACTGCAATAATGTCAACCCATTTTCTGTAGTGGGATTGTAATTCAAGGTGACAGAACGAAAAGGGTTTAAGGACAGAAAGAAAAAAGACAACGTTCGAATAACGAAAGGAAAAAATAAAAAATCCTCAAGCAAGAGCGTGGGCAACTGAAGTTTTATCTGGATGCTTAGCTCTGAAATTGTTCACCATTCTCTATTCAAAGCTGGTTGTTAACCTATTGATCTATTGACTAAGATGATTGCTTATCACTGCAAAAGACATTGGCTGCTCTTATGCTCCTACGCAGTGGTAACTCCTACAAAAGATAAAAATACTTTCCTTTCAAGCAGAATCTGCAGAAAGTGTAAGTTGCTGGTCTGAAATTGGGTTTGAAAGAACAATATGAACTAATTGAGTTGATTTTGAAATCGGGTAAAAAATAATGAATTTTTAATCACGTGTAAGTTGCCATATGACAAAAAGTTTCGACTTCAATCATGAAATTATTCCTCTTTGTATGATTTTCAAGCAAACTCCCTTTTTCCATACATTATCAAATCATTAGATGTCAAAGTTCAATGTTAACTTATAGCTGAAATAAAGATTGCATAAATAAATAAATAGTAACTTGAATTCGCTTCTAACAAATTCAAAACACATTTTTCGTAATTATTAAAGACGTACCGAGTAGCACTTTGGCCGAGTAGCCGAGTACCGAGTACTCGGCCTTTCACTACTCGGCCGAGTACCGAGTTACCGAGTACTCGGCTTTTCACTACTCGGCCGAGTTACCAAGTACCAATTATGTTTTAAGAAGAACCACCGACACACATGTGATGAATTTTGAACTTATTGGAATAGTAGTATAGACCTCCTTGTCCATATAATAGTTTTTAAAACTAAATTCCTGCTGAAATTTAATTACGCATTATATAAACAATTTTGTTTGTGTCAAAAATTTTACAAAAAAAAAAAAAAATATTTTTAAAATTAAAAATAAATAAAAAGTATGATTTATCAAGTTGGAGTTAAAACAAATTACAGTGAAATCCCTCTAATGCAGACACTAACAGGACAATTTTTTTTTTGTCCGCAATAGAGAGGTGTCCGCAGGAGAGGGGTTAATAATGTTATTCGCATTGGAACTGGGGAATTAAAAATTGTCCGCATAAGAGGGATGTCCGTTAGGAGGGGTTTCACTGTATACCAATCAATTACAGTTCTAGTCAACATAAATAATTTTTAAAAACAGATAAAACAAATATGCAGGAACACTGCAGACACGTGTTTCTGACCCCCCATTACAAGGAACGTCTTTTTCAGTGCATAACATGTGAGCTAAAGAATGTAAAGACATACGAAAAAAAATCCGAGTTTTGTCTTTAAATCCACGAGCTCCAATTTTGTGCATTGAAAAAGAAATTCCTTGTAACACCAAATACGTGTCTGCAGTGTTCCTGCAGTGTGCTTTTAACGTTGTTTTATTTCCTTTTATTTTTTAAGCAAAGGTATTTTTACATTTTTTATAACTAATTTTTGTTTGTAGCAAAAATTCATTCTTAATATAAAAATTCCATACTTTCTATACTTACCTTTTTTGCATAATTTTTAATAAATAAGTTTTATTAACTTTGGGGACATTAAAATAAAGATTTATTCCATTGAAGCATTACAAACTTCATTTATCTCAAAATTTAAATTTGACTTATAAATTTTAATTGTAAATGATTGCAGAATATAATGCTTGCTCTTTTTTTTTATAAATTTTAGTATCTGTCTTGGACATCATTCAACTTTTTGCAACTACTCGGTATTGGCCGAGTATCTGATCAGAATTTGGCCGAGTACCGAGTACTCGGCAAATTGGCCGAGTAGGCCGAGTACCGAGTAGTTACCGAGTACTCGGTACGTCTCTAGTAATTATGATTGAAATACCGTTCAAAAAAAAAAAAAAAAAAAAAGAAAGAAAAACTTCGAGGAGTAGTAAAAATACACACAAATGACTTTACGTCTAAATTTCGACTGCATAATACTTCAATAAACACAGCAATATGAAGTAATTAACGCTTTCTAAACTGTATACTTCAACAAAACGCCCCGTAAAGAGTGTTTGAGGGGAAAAAATTCAACAATAAGATGCAAAAAAAAAAAAAAAAATCGTCCGCAGAAAAAAAAAATCGATAGATGAATAAACAATTTAGCTTTCATGAATTTCATTGGCCACACCGTAATGATTTCTGACTCGCTATCTATCAATCACAAAAAAGAAAAGAAAAAGCTATGATAAAGACCACGGTAATGTGAGAGCAACAAGCATTCTTGACTACAACAATTAAATTTATAAATTTAAATTTTTAATTTTTAATTCCACTGCTGACAGATCGTTTTACTAACACTTACAAACATTACTCAACTTTTTTTTATTTAGGGGCCATTCCTTAACTACGTAAGGGTCTCGAAGGGGAGGGGGTTGGAAAAATCTCTACATACCCTTACATTCGGGCGGAGGGGGGGGGGGGGGTCAAAACTATTCTTACGTAATAGTTTCCAAGTCGATATTTTACTTCAGAAATATTTTACATTTGAATATTTCATTTGCGTCTGGTAAGCAAAAAACCTATTAGGATGAGCTGTTTTTAATTTGTGTTACAAAGAATAAATAGTGTAAAATACAATAAAAGAATCGCACTATGTATGGCATGTTTTATTTTAAATTGTATCGCATCAAAAAAAAAAAAAAAAAAAAAGTCAAAAAAAAAAAAAAAACATTCAGTCTATATTCCAATTTTTTAACCCACAAAAAGGTTCTTGAAAATAATTTAATAATAGTGACTTTAACAACGATTCCAGTGATGTGAGATTCGTTATTTTATTATTTTGAAAAAAAAAAAAAATGGAATCTTACGTAAGAATAGGAGGGGGGGGGGGTTGAAAAACCTTACGTACCCTTGCATGGGGGGGGAGGGGAGGGTCAAAAATTGCCAGAATCATCTTTACGTAATTTATGAATGGCCCCTTATTTCTCATTCATAACTCATTTAAAAGGGCCAAAGCTACGCCTTTAGTTTTCATTTATCATTCACAGTATTAAATTTCGGCAGGCGATCTGAGCCACGTTTTTGCTTTTCTTCTTCTGACGAAACAAGAGGACCCCTATCGGCAGAGAATGGCATCTGCATCCACAAAATCTCACAACGGGCTCCGAAGTTAAATTTTTCTCTACATTTCTCTATCTTTCTTTTTCCCTTTTGGCTACTTAATTCCTTATCTTCAACGGGAATCGAATCTGGTGTCTGATTTCAAACCGAGGAGCACGATTGCCCTGCAGCTTCGAGTTACCGTCAGATGGTTGAAATTTCAAAGGCATATTAATCACCTTTGTGTTTCATGAGTTGCAGCTCTCTCGGTGTGGCAGCTGAAATAACTTTCTTCTGTTGATAAAATTATAGTTGTGAGCCTCCCCCCCTCCTCCGGGGATTGTGAATAGGAATTGGAGTATATTTTTTTTTGTTGAGAAAACCTTAGAGAAATATGTCATGAAAAAATATTATGCAGTTATAAAAACATGTAGTTGTTTGAGAGATGTTGTTAGTCATAACTAGAGATGATACTCAGGAAAAAAACGAAAGCTTGGGGGGGGGGACCGTCTTTTCCCCCCTTTTATTCTGAAGAGATTTATTTCTACTCGGGGGGAAAAAACGGAAATTTTGAAACGTCTAGAACAAAATTATGCATTCAGAAATTTATAATACTTATATTCCAATCCTTTTTTTTTTTTAAGTTCAGTGCAAGGGTGCCTATCGGCGCCCTTCAAGTTCAATGGCGCAAATCCCCCCCCCCCCCCGCACACAAATTTTCTCAACACTTTCTTTCTCTTTTTTATTTTTTTAGCTCTCTTTCTTTTAATTATTATTATTATTTTATTTGAAAAGTTATGCGCTACGCCAATGACACATACACACACACACAAACTAACTAATTAAATAAAATAAAATATAAACAGAATAAAATAAATGTTCTTTTATTAAAAATAAATCAATAAACAAATTTAAATAAATAAATAAATAAAGTTTAAAAAATCCACCCAAAAACTTTGATGGCGCAACTTACGTCATAACCCCCATCCCCTCCCCCCCCTGTGGGCACCCCTGTTTTAGTTTTCCACATGAAAACACAAATTTTGACAATGCAAGCTGTAAGATAATTTTATTTCCTTGCATACCTAAGTTTTGTTTGCTACGTACAGAACACAGAATTAGTATATCAATAAGTGGAAAGATTTAAGTAAAATTTTTAATATATTTTATTTGATGCGTGGCTAGAGAAAAACAAAACATTTTAAAGAAAAACAATTTTTTATTGAAAAAAAAAATAGTTTTTCTCCGGAAAGTTTTATTTTCACTCGAGAAAAATTTAAAATTTTTAAAATATTTTTGCCCAAAATAATGTATTCAGTTCAGATGTGACGTTGTGACCTAATGAAA
Source organism: Uloborus diversus (assembly GCF_026930045.1). Classification (NCBI taxonomy): domain Eukaryota; kingdom Metazoa; phylum Arthropoda; class Arachnida; order Araneae; family Uloboridae; genus Uloborus; species Uloborus diversus. The sequence continues at coordinate 161,732,514 of NC_072736.1, forward strand.
TAACGTGAAATGCGGAAAACACGTAGATTCGGGCGACGTAAAATCAGGGTTTCACTGTATACTTTTCAGTATTGAAACCCATTATAGCTCAGTATGTTTCAATGGAACATCATAAATGGAAGAATTTTCGCCAGATGGTAATGACAATTAAGAGTTGGGCAACCATGGGACAATGCAACTCCTGAACTGAAAGACAATAAGGCTTCAGAACCAACACCATTAAACTTCATTCCATTTCAGAAAGTGTTCACCCTGTGCATCATTAACACAATTTATCGCAGAAAGAGCATCATTGCGTGTTTAAAATTACCGACCGAAATACATCACGAGAAATTTAAGTAAGATAGCGTGTTAGCTGAGCAACATAAATACAGACAATAATGCTATCTACACATGTACATCCAGCTAGATTTGGAAAGAGAGGTTAGTGCAGAAGATCGCGTTTTGTGCCTACAATTGGATGACAACCCCTTTTGGTTCAAATAGACTTTTAACGAATGGTGTCTTATTTGAGTTTTATTTTTTTTTGTTTTTCATATTGCAAAATATATTTAAATTTCCTGGAGGAAAAAAAAAGAGTCTGCTTAAATAGAAAGTCGAGAGATGTAGAAATCGGCAAAGTCTCCAGACAAACAAAGTTGTTTTCATTTTTGAAGTGAAAAGGTATTAGCAGCAACTCAGTATATACAGGCTAGTGCAGGGTATAATCAAGAACTTTTGATAATCGAGATCTCGCGAATCGAGCACTTCTGATAATCGGGTGATTGATAATCGAGATCTTCCCAAATCGAGAACTCGAGCGATTGATAAGAGATCTTTTGAAATCGAGAATTCGAACTGTGATCATTGAGAACTCGAGCTGTGTCAATTCAGAACTCGAGATGTAATAATCAAGAACTCGAGATCTGATAATCGAGAGCTCTTGGTAATCGAGTTCTCGAGTGATCATGATTAATCGACTGTTTCGATTATGAGAACTCGTATATGCCCATCACTAATACAGACATAAGAGTAGCATACGTATAAAATTTCTGAAAATACACATAGAAAGAATTTTACAAAGAAAGGGGCATAAGATCTTATTTTTCACTTAAAAAAAAAGAAAAGAAAAAAAAAGAAACACACACACACACACATATTGTTTAGGCATGCTTTTAAAAAATTAAAATCATACTAATTTAGTTATTTCGGAATATTTTTGAAGGTATTTATTTTAAAAAAATGTATCACAAGAAATTTCTGATCATCTATCATCACTCTGTAAACGTAAGTTGTCCACTGAAGATGCTTTTCAAGAAACTGGCACAACTTAAGATTAGTTATATTCAGAGTACATTATTGATAAAGCCCACCTTGCTTCAAATTTTTGCACCAGCAAAAAAGAGAAAAAAAATATGTGAAAGTTAAAAACCAATAAATGGTAAAAAGTGTTTCCTCTCCCCCTCAAAAGAAAAGAAAAGTCTGCAATTTAGACAAAAGTTTGAAAAATCTCATTCCTTGCATATTAGCAGACCTAATACAACACCGCCACAAGTCAAAAATTGTCGATTTTGAGTTATATACCCGTCCTACTGCATTTTTATTACTTCTATTAAAATGCAAGACAACCACAAACGAAAAAAAACTTATTTTTGAGATGTGTTAGTGTTGTACTAGGTGAGCGATATATGCACTACAAATGTTTATGCGCGCGATCCTGCTCTTTTGCAATATTTATCTATGCTTCAAAAAAAAAAAAAAAAAAAAGCATAAATTTTACAAGTAGCACTATCTAGAAAATATTTATCTGGTTTTTTTCAGGAAAACCATTTCTACAAACAGATTTAAAAATAAAAGAATAATGTAAAGAAAAAGCAATTTAATCCACAGAACAGAATCCAATTAGGATGGATGCCTGGCAGTTGGTCGTTTAATTGGATACAACCCAGCGGCACACCTGCAATTTATGCATATAAAACTGTTCTACGAACGTTATACGTAAAACTATCGTTTGTTGTAGTGTTCTTATTAAAAGACACTGTGTGTTATCCACCCGGGACATCAATAAAATTTCCACATTGAGGAAGAAATACTGGAATTGGTATATGACTTTTCTGAGAGTCGATAAATGAGAACAAGCAATTAGACGGACTACTTGTAAGTTCAGAACTCTCAACGCGAGGGTTTATTTATTTTCTTTCTAAAAATTTTTTTTACTTGACTACAAAGCAAAAGAACCGTGTTTCAGATTCGTTTGTTGAGTTGGAATTTGAGGAAAACCATATTTTAGGGCAAATGAAGTCTTCTTCTTTATTATTATTATTATTAATAAAGCTGAAAGTCTCTCTGTCTGGATATATCTCTGTCCGGATCTTTGTCTGTCAGGATCTCTTTGACGCGCATAGCGCCTAGACCGTTCAGCCGATTTTCATGAAATTTGGCACAGAATCAGTTTGTAGCATGCGGGTGTGCACCTCGAAGCGATTTTTCGAAAATTCGATTTTGTTCTTTTTCTATTCCAATTTTAAGAACATTTTACCGAGCAAAATTATCATATGATGGACGAGTAAATTACCAAGTTATCATAACGTGAAACCGTAACATGGGCACGCCAATTTGCGAGAAATTCATCATACAATATTTGTAAATATACAGGCGAACCAAAAGACCTTTTAATTTTCTACTACGGGCAAAGCCGTGCGGGTGCCACTAGTACAATATATTCTTAGAGAGAAATTAATTAGTCCGTTATTTTTAACGTCAAATACTGAGAAATTTTTAACATTCTTAAAAACGTATTTCATGGATTGAAAACCAAAAATTCGCTTCAAAAATTTAGCATATTTTTACGCTTTTCATTTAAGCAAGGTCTTACATTATATTCTTATGAAGAAATAAAATGGTCCAATGTTTTTAACGTCAAATACAGAAATATTTTTAACACTCTTAAAAACGTATTTCATGGATTGAAAATCAAAATCTCTTCAAAACTTTAGTCACGCGTATTTTTACGCTTTTCATTTGTTCAAAGTTAAACATTATATTCTTCGAAAGAAATAAATTGGTCCAATATTTTTAACGTAATACAGAGATATTTTTAACACCCTTACAAACGTATTTCGCAGATTGAAAATCGAAAATACACTCAAAAATTTAGTCAAGCATATTTTCACGCTTTGTATTTTAGATGAAAATTTATGCATCGTGGAAAAAGGAGGAAAACAATTGACGTTTTGAAAGCATTTTAAATGTTAAACTTTTTCCAAATTCAAAATGACAAACATTATAAAGGTTAAAAATCAGGATTCGTTGATTTAAATCACAATTTAAATCAAGTGATTTTTTTTAAAAAAAAATCATTGATTTAAATCAAGTGATTTTTTTAACAAAATAATTGATTAAAATCAGTTGATTTTATTTTTATTAATTAATTTTGTATTTTTAGAATGTGTTGCTCTAAATTTAACAACACTGCATTATAGAATCGTTACTTCAACTAGCAAAATACATAGATCCCTCTTTCTGTGTGTAGCAGATTTTCCTCCAAAATTACAGTTCAGAAAAAAAAAAAAAAATTAGTTTTTTTTTTTTTTTTTTTTATTATACATCATGACTAATGTAGTTAAGAAAAGTAATTGTTCAACATATTATTTTACACCAAAAACGTACAAGATGATGGAAATATTATCTTTAAGCAAAGCATAAAACAAAATCATATCTTATCGAAGATATTTATACATTAAAAATTTATTGAATAGTTAGGGCCGTGGTAGCCCGATCGGTAGAGTGTCGGTTTCGGGGCCGGAGGGTCCTGAGTTCGAACCTCGATGGTCGAAGACCCACCGTCGTCATTAAAGGGGACTGGGCGACGTTAAATATGCTCGTTGTCTCAATGTCCTCCAAGTGAAACGATACCTCTGGGGGTGCTAGCACCAGGTAGATATTAGCTCCTGGACTAGTTCTAAATTCTCATTAACTGTTCGATCCGGTGATGGTGCTGCCATCTATCGGTATATAAAATAATGGAGGCAAGGCACTTAGTATGCAGTCCTCGACATAAATACAGTTGTAGTCAGTAGTGACTCTGAATAGGAATAGGAATTGAATAGTTAGAGAACTTATCCTATTTTTAAAAGTAAGTTGCATGGATTCATTTCTATTGTATGCAATAAAGTAATTTATTTATTTATTTAAAACCACCAATCACCACCGTACCAACCCCGGTGAGGGTTTAACCGGATGTGGTGACTGGGGTAGTGTAGTGGGGTAGTGTCAGTAGTGACTCTGAATAGGAATAGGAATTGAATAGTTAGAGAACTTATCCTATTTTTAAAAGTAAGTTGCATGGATTCATTTCTATTGTATGCAATAAAGTAATTTATTTATTTATTTAAAACCACCAATCACCACCGTACCAACCCCGGTGAGGGTTTAACCGGATGTGGTGACTGGGGTAGTGTAGTGGGGTAGTGTCAGTAGTGACTCTGAATAGGAATAGGAATTGAATAGTTAGAGAACTTATCCTATTTTTAAAAGTAAGTTGCATGGATTCATTTCTATTGTATGCAATAAAGTAATTTATTTATTTATTTAAAACCACCAATCACCACCGTACCAACCCCGGTGAGGGTTTAACCGGATGTGGTGACTGGGGTAGTGTAGTGGGGTAGTGTCAGTAGTGACTCTGAATAGGAATAGGAATTGAATAGTTAGAGAACTTATCCTATTTTTAAAAGTAAGTTGCATGGATTCATTTCTATTGTATGCAATAAAGTAATTTATTTATTTATTTAAAACCACCAATCACCACCGTACCAACCCCGGTGAGGGTTTAACCGGATGTGGTGACTGGGGGGGAACAGAACAGATCACGAGCGACACTCGCTGGAACAATTTTGATAATTACAAAAACCAATAACAATAATAAGATAACAAACAATAAAAAGAACTAAATAAAAAGAACTAATATACAAGTGAAGAAGCTAAATAAGACTGGGATGGCTGGTAAATACAATGTAAACGGCAATTTTGAAAGTTTTTAGGCTGGATATTTGAAGTCATCTGCTTGAGTTGCAATAAAGTAATAACTGGCTACACATTTTTGAAGAAATCTGATAAAAATCCGATTTAAATTTAAAAAAAATCACGAACCCCGTTAAAAATTCAAAATAGCATAGACATCTTATCTCTTCCTGCCATCTCCACCCTTAGAAAGTTAAATTTTTATGGGATTGATAACTCTTTTCATATTATTCCAAAATAAATTTCACTCCTGCAAAAAATATCAAGGAGTTTTTTCACGCCTAGATTTATAAATAAAATATTTTTACGTTACCACTTTCTCAAGAAATAAAATAAAAATTGCAGCTTTATTGAATATGAAGTTCACTTTAACAGAATGTATAATAATTTTTTAATCCATCAACTCATGTTGCGGTAACAACGCCCTTGAGATAATTACAAAGTGATAATAATGGATTGAGGGCAGAAGTGAGAAACCTCCCAAACATGCAGTAGGGGAATGTGGGGGAAAGTGAAATGGTTAAGATAACTTACTTTTTTCAAAATGAACAAATAGGAATTCTGATCTGAAAATTACGGTACATAAAGAAAGAAGAATGTACAGTAGGCGCCGCTTAATGTGATCACTTTGGAACAAATATAATTTGATAACAATAACCGACTGATAACAATAACCGGAAAGAATCCAGAAGACACAAAATAATGATTTTTTCCAATTAAGGTGCATTTATTCTGGCAACCTCAAATTAAAATCAGTGACTCAACTAAACGTACTTTCAAATTATAAATTATTAAATTGACAGAATGGAAATATCTGAATTATAAAAAGTTAAAGCTAAATTATGCAATTTTTAATGACATAGTAATAGGTGAAGTAAAATATGACCGTTTTCCCTGACATTCGTAAACCAGTTTCAAAGCACATTCAGCTTTTCTATCTTTTCCAGCATAATTTTGCTTGTTGTTTAAATTTTAATTTCACTCCGCTTTGTTTTCAATCTCGACACAATTCTTTAATAGTTTACAAAGCAATAGCAACAATGGAGGTCCTACATCAATGCTATGTCCAGCGACTGAATTTTTTTAGGTGCAAAAGAAAATTTTCTTAGGGGGAGTCTGTGGTCACTGGGGGGGGGGGGGCGAACTTTCTGTAGCTTCATTCCTAGACAAATTTTGAACTGCTATTGAAAACCACAAAATGCTACAAAGAAAGTTAGTCTAGTCAGGGTTTGCCTATGTATTTCTGTTAATTGAGGAACAATAACGGGGAAAAATTGAAAGCTTATGAAAAAGTGATAACAATAAACGAAGAGGCTGATTACAATATCCAACTTTTTTAACGTGTGTTAACATACAAGTGTTCCGGGACTTCGTGATTCTGATAACATTAAGCGAATGATAACATTAACCGTGATCACATTAAGCGGCGCCTACTGTATTTTACAAAAAAACCTTCCGTTTAAACATCATTATTTTATTTTTAATACACAATTTTTACCTCCAAAAAAAAAAAAAAAAGATGGAAAATTTTCACTTTTTTTATAGGGCAAAGTGAAGAATGAAATATTTTTCTGATGAAGTATCTTCTTTTCAATCATTAAATTTATTTTTGATTTAAATGAGTAAAGAAAAGAATTAATGAATAAACGAAACAATAAACGAACACAGAAATAAAAAAAAACTAGTCAATATATGAGAAAAAATAAATGTAAATAAAATTGTGAATGAATGAATAAATAAGTGAATTATTAAATGTAGCAATGTAAATGAACTAATTAACAAACGAATTCGTAAGTGATTTGATAAAAGACTGAATAAAAAAGTAAAATGAACTATTTCCCTTTGCCCCCTCCACTTTACCTCGCATGCACTTAACTGTACAAAGCATTTAAAATACAAATAAGCTTAAAGAAAAGAATACTGCAGTGAATATTAGTAGGTCTCAATTAATATTTAAAATGTTACAAACAAGAACTTTATCATTTAGTAATACAAAAAAAAAAAAAAAATTTGACCTACTACAAATATTACAATATGAGTATCAATTTTTGAAAATTGCTTGTATTATCATATTCTTTGATTTTCAGAGGTATTTTTTCCCAAATTGGAATAGACTACATATGAGGCAGTGAGAAGCAAAGGATGTAAGTGGAAAATAAAAAATTTGGAGATAACCAGCACACATGGTAGGTGAACCCCTCCTCTGTCTTGGAGCAAGAGATGGAACTAGTAGAACTGATAGGTGCTGCTATACAGCATGATTTAGAAAAAAACTAGTATGTTGTGGCCATCACGAAACTTTCTTCTATATTTTTCTTTTTTTTTCTGATCCCTCCCCATGCTTGACAATATGCAATATTCCCAACAAAAACAAAATTACACATGCAAAAATTAGACGACCGTCCCAATGTCTAAATTATTGCAAAAGCAAAGCAAAGAGCGAAAATTGAAAGTTATTTTAAAAGCCTTGCTTGAATTAATTACAAATATTTTATTTGTTAACAAACATAAGATGGCAACAGTTAAAAATTTTAAATCATTGAGATAATATTTCCTATCATTTCCATACAATTAAAATCACGAGAAATACGCAGACGACAATCTATTACGATTTATCTTTCTTATTGTTGCAGTAATAAAGCTATTTTTATTCGCAAAAAAAAAAAAAAAAAAAAAAAAAAAAAAAAATCAACACCTCTTGGAGCGATTGGCGTCAAAATTGAACCAAAGCCTGTTTACATATGGATTAACATATATTCCAAATTTCAACCAGAACGTAGTATTACTTCTTGAGATAGGGCAGGGCACTCACAATGGAAAAAAAGAACGGGCGATTGCGCTACTCCCTTTCTAGCTGTTGACACCAAAATAAAATCAGCTCTTATACCCACTAAGGGCTACTTGCCGATAAATTTTTCTTTCATTCCGTTCATTATTTCTTGAGATACAGCAGTCACAATTGACGACAAAAAACGTTCTATAGCTCAACCCCGTTTGAGTTATTGACACCAAAATTGAATCGGCACCTGTTCCTGTTGATGGCAACATATGGACCAAATTTTGTTTGATTCCGCCAGTTACTTCCTGGGGAATAGCAAGCACGCGTAACTCAAAAAACGTCCCATTGCTCCACCCCCCTTGGAGGGATTCGCGCCAAAAACCAATGGGCACAAGTTCACACAGGGGCACATATGTGTAGCAAATTTCGTTCGATTTCATGCGGTAGTTTTTGCTGTAGAGTGGCCACAAAAAACTGGTCACACACAGACGTGACACACACACATACACACACACACACACACACAGACAGACAGACATTTTCCAAAAATAGTCGAAATGGACTCAGCACACCTCAAAACGTTCAAATCCGTCAAAATTCGAAATTCGAAAATTTGCACGAATCCAATACTTTCTTCTATATATTAGAATATAGAAGAAAGTAAAAATCAATGAAAGCCTACTTAGGGTCTTTTCTTTAAACGCGTTTTACTCAAAACTTGAAAATGTCCACTTACATCCCTTTGCTTCTCACTGCCTCATATGTTACTACATAGTTAAAATATTACTAGATAATTGGCAGTAAAAGCAGAGTAAATATTTCACCATTTCACTTTGCCCGATATTCCCCTACTTCACGTTTGCCTCGAAACTCTTCTTAAAAACCGAAACTGAAAATGCAAACAATTTTTCAGCGTGAAAGAGTAAGCGATAAAGGGTGAAGCGAAAGTAAAATCCATCGAAAGTTATCAAACCTGACTAAGGTTGCCTCAGGGGCCAATCAATCAATCGATGTTCGAAAATAAACCTGTTCATGAACAAAATATTGCATATTACTCCGAGCGAAAGAAAAAAACCAATCAATTTCTTTACATGTATTCATGCTTTATTTATTTGTTTATTTTTCTGTGTTGAAAGAAAAAAGATTTTTTCAATATTGAAGATTTTCTTTACAATATTCTGAAATGTAAAGAGTGCGACTGATCAAAGTTTCTCATATCCAGTTATGTTCAAAGCAGGATGTGAAAAGAAAAATGTAGATTAAAATTTTTTATAAGATGAAAACAGTTTTTCGAGCCGTAAGGTAACATTCAGTCAATTAATATAAGTAACCATTACAGGAAACTGCTATTCTAAAAGCAAAGTGCATTTTCCGGACTCCTTGGTAAGATTTTGATTTTTCGGTAGATAACGAAATGTCACACGAATTATTTCTTTTTTTTTTTAAATAAAAAATAATCGTTCATCAGTCGTTTGATTAAAAAAAAAGAAAAAGAAAAAAGCAAACCAAAACAAAAAATTTATTATGATTTTCTTCTTTTTTAAACCAATATTTTCTTAAGTTACAACTCGTGGAGTCCTTTTTCCCGAAGAAAAACTTTGAACTCTCAAAATTGTACCCAAAACAAGAGAATCAGTCTATAGGGAAACTTATATATGGGGAAAAAAAAGCAAAATAAAATTTCTTTATTTGTTGAGTTACAGGGAAAACTGAACATCAGGATCTAATGCATTCATACAAATGGCTTCTCAAAGATTATTCTATACTAGTGGTACCCGCACGGCTTTGCCCGTAATAGAAAAATTAAAAGGTCTTTTGGTTCGCCTGTATATTTACAAATAATGTATGGTGAATTTTCTCGCCAATTGGCTTGCACCCATGTTACGGTTCCACGTTATGATAATTTCGTATCTCGCCAGTTGGCTTGTGCCCATGTTACGGTTCCATGTTATGATAATTTCGTTATTTACTCGTCCATCTTATGATAGTTTTATTCTTAAAATTGGAATAGAAAAAGAACCACATCGAATTTTCGAAAAATCGCTTCGAGGTGCACACCCCCATGCTACAAACTAACTTTGTGCCAAATTTCATGAAAATCGGCTGAACAGTCTAGGCGCTATGCGCTATGCGCGTCACAGAGATCCAGACATCCAGACAGAGAGACTTTCAGCTTTATTATTAGTAAAGACAACAAAACTATATACTGCGTTATAAAAAAAATTGTAAATGCGTCAGTGAGTGTTTTCAATAAACGATATTTTGTTTAACAATATTTTCTTGCCATACTTTCTTTGATTTGCGATAAAAAAAACTAGCGGAAGTTTTAATAAAAGATATATTTTTAAAATCTTTCCAGTTATTTGTTTTAAAAAAATAAAAATGCCTTACTTTCCCCAAGTTAAAAAAAAAATAGTTTTCGCAGTAGAGAAAATTTACATTATTATTACAGAGTTGTGAAATTGTGTTGTATGCAAAGACCCGCCAGACTTGCATCAAAGCTTTTTTTCTTTCAGAGCTCTCTTGAAAATGTTTTATTGCTCTCTGTGAAAAAATTGGATTCATGTATTTTTATTTACTTTTTTTTCTAGGGAAATTAAATACATTACCATAAAATTATTAATGAAGATAAAGTTTTAGACAGTTATGAAGCCAAGTATACGAAATTATTGCCTTTGAAGAGGTTATGTATATCGAAATAACATTTTTAATATGTAGCACAGCAGATCGTGTAGTTAGTGAGGGGCTCGTTGCTATGAGATTCCTAGATTAGTGATGGGTCACTAATCTAATGATTTAGTAACTCATCTTGTTTTTACTATGGCGATTTTTTTGAGAAGTTTCAGTTTTGATATTTAAATGAGTTCTAATTAATAAGACAAATATCCTGCTTAATATGAGACTCTTTTCTAGTTAATGGAGTGTTTGTGAAATACGGTCAGTGGCACAGCCATTTTTTTTTTTTTTTTTTTTTTTTTTTTTTTGGAGAGGGATATGGCTAAATTTTGGAACGGGATGAGGTTATTTTGAGTCCTTTTCTAAGGTCGCAAAAGGAATTTCTGCGTTTCGAGCAGGGCGAAACGAGAGGCCATGTCAGCTTAGTCGGAAACTAAAGGCCCGGGCCTTGGAGGGGGGGGGGGGCGGTGACACTGACGCAAAAAAAAAGAAATAAAGAAAGAAATGAAAAAAAAATAATAAAAGAGAAATAAAGAAAGGAAGAAAGAAAACTGGGGAGGGGCAACTCCGAATAAGAGAAAACGTAAAGATTAAGTAAAATTTACTCTTTTGATGTTTACTGTTGTGGCACTTGAAGTATAGTTACAGTCGGACCTCTATATATCGAACTTCCACATATCAAAATTTTCTATATATCGAAATCCCAGCAAATTTCTATGCTCATTACATAGAAAAATTGCTTCTATATATTGAAAAAGTTTCTATGTATCTAAAAAAATTTTGAGACATTCGTAGGTTTTTTTCCATTTTAGACTGTTTGTCTCATGAAAAATGAAGGTTAGCGGAGAAAATTATGATCACTAAATGTTGCTACGAAACTCATAAGGAATATGGGGTTCAGGGGTGTGTAGACAGGGTCGTTGTTCCGTTCTGGAGTTCTTACATTCCCTCAAGTTTATTTCAAATCTTAGTTGCAACCAGTAACACTAAAATCAGTTTCAAGTTATCCCTTTTGTCTGTTGATTATCATTCCTAGTATTTTTAGCTTCAGTAAAAATCATTCAAGTTAAGTAGATTGATTTTTTACTTTTCTCTTGATTACATTGTTAAAACGAAAATTCCCTAATGTGGCGGTTCAAGTTAAATTTCCGAAAAATAAAGGTGTATGAAGGAGCAAAAATGCAATTTCTGTTAAATTTTTAATTATTAACTTTCATTTAATCCGATGCTCGTTTAAATTAGAAGTTGGGTTTCATGTACGAAAATTAGTTTTAATTTTAATGTTTTAGGATATTTTTATGATAAAGTAAGATTGCTTCTATGTATCGAAATTTCTATATATCGAATTTTTTTCCGGCAGTTTGCTACTTCGATATATGGAGGTCCGACTGTAATTGTTTTCTAGTAAGCAGTTTTGATTGTTTCTCCCCTCTTTTTTCTTATTTTCCACCCTTGGGGGGCGGTCCCCTCCCGCCCCCCCCCCCAAAAAAAAAAGAAAGAAAGAAAAAGGGGAAAAGAAGAAAAAAGGGGGAAGGGAAAGAAGAAAATTGGGGGGAGGGAGAAGAGGTAGAAAAGAAGAAAAAAAGAGGGGAGAAAAAAATCAAAACTGCTTACTGGAAAGCAATTAACTATATTTCAAGTGCCACAACAGTAAACACCAAAAGAGTAAATTTTACTTAATCTTTACGTTTTCTCTTATTCGGAGTTGCCCCTCCCCAATTTACTTTCTTCCTTTCTTTTTTTTTCATTTCTTTCTTTTTTTTTGCGTCAGTGTCATCGCCCCCCCCCCCCCCCCCAAGGCCCGTGCTTCTAGTTTCCGACTAAGCTGACATGACCTCTCGTCCGCCCTGCTCGAAACGCAGAAATTACTTTTGCGGCCTTCGAAAAGGACTCAAAATGACTTTTTACCGTTCCAAAATTTAACCATATCCCCGGGGGGGGGGGGGGGGGGGCTCGCCTTGGCTCTCTGTGGCCCTAGTTTCGAGAAGGGGTGGGGTATGTCTGCAAATCTCCTCCTTAGATGTGCCCCTTATAAAGGAAGCAAATTTACTAAGTGGTTCCCGATATCTGAGATACGAAATTTCGCAGGCGCCATTCTCGATGGGACCGATTTGAACTTTTATAGAAACAGAGAAAGGATCGACAGGAAATTGCTCCCAGGCATCCCCAAACTGTCGCCAAACCCAAGAACCATCTCCTCCCGAATCTCATCAAGCGCTTCACTGCTTTGAGGCGTGATCCATCAATCATGGCTTGGCGTGCCTGCTAATTGGTTGGAATCAACTATTCACCGGGAGAAGGGAAGGGCTGGAGAAATCTCGGAAAAGAAAGAAAGAAATAAATATTAATGAACACGAAGTTTTGATTAAGATTAAAGTGGAGTTAATCTATGGTGGAGGCAGACTTTCAATCGCAGTAAGATTTCCATTACTGCGAGTTCATTTGACCACATGCTCGCGTAAATAAGAACTGAAATTCGCTTTAATGGTCAACTAATTTTCAGCAGAATGGGAGGAGTTCGTTATTTATGAACCGATACGATGACTTGGATAGAATTTTCCCGTCAATCTTTTAACTAATAATAAAGCCGAAAGTCTATGTGTCTGGATCTCTGTAACGCGCGTAGCGCCAAGACCGTTTTTCATGAAATTTGGCACAAAATTAGTTCGTGCATATGGGTGAGCAACTCGAAGCGATTTTTCGAAAATTCGATTTTGTTGTTTTTCTATTCCGATTTTAAGCCCATTTTACCGAGTGAATTACCACAACATGGACGAGGTTATTATCATAACATGGACGAGTAATTAACACAGCCATATTGGCGAGAAATTCATCATCCATTATTTGTAAATATACAATCGAACCAAATGGCCTTTTAATATCCTACTACGGGCAAAGCCGTGCGGGTACCGCAATTAAATAAATAAGTGGAGCAAGATGTAAGCTCCCTAAAGGCATTTGACTTACACTTAAAAAAATTGACTCTTTCAACTCCTTCACTTTAATCATTTACATATTTTAATAAATGTCAAGGAAAGTGCTACGTTTCTTGAACGTTTAATAAAAGTATGCAGATGGCGTTACTGCGTTTGTTATTTCTAATCCACAAATAAACAATTCAATAATTCGAAAATAAAGTAATCAGTTATTTCAAATCCATATCCATAAACAACCATTCTGTTATTTTACTTACAAGTAACCCTACCCAAGTATCACAGGCCGCGATTTGAATAAAACTTTGCAGATTGATAGAACGCTTTAAAACATTGATAAAACGTATTTTTTTATCGGCAATATAAACACTATTAACGATGTGAAATATAACCTTAAATATATGATAATTGGGGTATTAAAGGGCGCAATATATTCTTTTATTTCAAATTTAAGTACAAAAATTCATATAATGATTGAAAATTTGGAAAAAACTAAACGAACTAAAGTTGATGTGTTTCAAGATTTTCTGAAAATACTATTTATTGGGGGAAATCCTTCCTCACAATTTTACCCCGTCGCGGGGTTAATTGTCGGGCCAAGGAGTCGGAGTCAAGTGCCCCTCAATTCTCGGAGTCGAAGTCTGGAGTTTGGCGTCAAGAGCTATTTCCAACAAAATTTGTTTGAAGTAAATCCGCCTTCAAGTACGGAATCTACATTGACTTTCAGTTTCCTCGTAGGCGCTAATGTTAAGGGATTTGAACTGTTCAAAATTGAACGGAAAATTGTTGAAATCAAAAAGATATTTTATATACAAGTTTTTCATCAAACGCTTTTTCCTACAAAGTTTGTTTGAAGCAAATTCGCCTCACAGTTCGGAATTGCCTTGAATTTCCCCGTAGGTGCTAATGTTAAGTTTTTTTGAACTGTTCAAAATTGAACAAAAAATAGTTCAAATAAAAAAGTGAAATATGGGAATGAGGTGTCCTCGCCGAGATCTTTCGAACGAAAAAAAGCTTGTTCGAATCGGACTATTCATTCAAAAGTTATTAGGCGGGATGGATAGACAGACAGACCGACAGACATTTTTCCCCATCTCAATACTCTACTTTCCAATTTTTAATTTTTCAATATTTGTTTAATTATTTTATTTATTTTGGACTTTTTTTGTTTTTTGAGACATTTTTAAGATGCATTAAGCCTTCTTTCATGCTTTTTTCTTCTTTTTCTGACTTTTACTGGGAAAGTAGGCTAAAAAGTAGATCCGCGGATACGGATACGGATCATTAGTGTCAAGATCCGCGGGTACGGATACGGATATATTTTTTTTATCCAATTCAACTATCCAAGTGTACAATTTGTTACGGAAGGTAACTGCGGCAAAAATATAATCAAGACTATGATTTACTCTTTAAAAGAAATCTCCGTAAAAAATTGAGGGAGAGTTGGAAGGAATGGGTCAGCGCTGCCCTGATGGAATGTGAAAAAATATTTCTAGCTTAATCCGTAGATGTAGGATACAGGAGCAAGAGTGTAAAGCTGCTATTGGACAGGCTAGAAATAATTTTTCCCATTTTATTTTAGCATAAATGCAGCGCTGACCCATTCCTCCGACCGACGAAATACAGAGCCGGGAACACCTTTACAAACAGTAAATAGAGAATTTAGTCTCACTTTTTTAAAGGATGCCGAAAAAAACAAAAATGAAGAATAACAGAAACCCCAAATCAATTAAAAAAACTAATATTAAATTAAAAATTAAAAAAACAAAACATGTCCCAGAGAGCCGACCTCATATTAAGATGAATTTCGCGGGTCAGAACATACATTTGTTAACAAATATGAACTGACAGCAGGTAAAAATTTTAAATCATTGAGCTTTTTCTCCTTATCTTCCGACTATGAAATCGCTACTAATCACGCGCATAAAGGCTTAGAATTGCATTTAAAATTTACTTTACAAGATTATAGCTCCTACTGTACATAACTTGGAAGTTCCAAACAAATATCAAACGCAGAAAACTTAATTCTTTCAATTAGAGCCAACATTTTTAACGTACAGGTAAATTTTTACTACCATAATTGTGAAAAACGTTCAATCGGTTTTTAATTAATATCTCCGGTAAAGTTCTACAAAAACGAGACCAAGCTAAGAACACTTTCGATCAAGTCACCTTTTGAACGGAAAATGAACTATCAAAATCGGTTCATCTGTTTAGGAGCTACGGTGCCACAAAAAGACATACTGATACACACTTTTAAAACTTATTTCCCCTTTCTTTTTGCAACTGGGGGGGGGGGGGACAAATTGGCTTCTGAAATGATACCTTATAATTTAAATAGGGAATAAAACCTAATTTAAACGGAATTTAAGAGTCTTGTATTCAAATATTTAAAATTTTTTAGAATAGAAATGATCCGTTTAAGATCCGTCAAAAAAGTAACGGTTACGGATACAGATCTTTATTTTCCCTCGGATATACGCGGATACGGATACGGATATCCGGAACATCACTAGTTAATATTGCGAAGGATGGTTTATCCCTATCAATAGTATTTTCAGAAAAATCCTGAAACACGTCAATTTTCATTTGTTCAGTTTTTTAAGATTTGAATTATTATTTGAATTTTTGTAATTGAAATTTAAAACAGAAGAATGCAGTATAACTTCGATTTAAAGATACCCGATTCAACGATTTCCTCAATTTAAGGATACATTTCACTGGTCCAGATTTGACTGCATAGAATGTCTAATATGCTCCGCGATTTAACAATTTCCTTGATATAACAATAACTTTTTCCTGTTCCTTGACAATCGTTTTTTCGAGGTTATACTGTATATGAACGAAATGAGATAAATATGTTTCAAAAATGATTGGATACAAAGAATTTTCATACTCGTGTAGAAAATGGTTTCGTTTTTGTGATCGTAATCGTTTTACAGTAAGGATTTCCAAATTCTAATGAAAGAAAAATCCCAGTTTTAGGGAACTTGGTTGTTTTGATGAAAATTCGGGAGTTATTTGCTTCGTTAGGGAGTTCGGGAGAAGGTAAAACAAAATTCGGGAGTCTCCAGAACGAATTGGCAGATATGCTGTAGAAGAAAAACCAGAGTTCCACAAAAAAAAAGTTTGAATTTTGAGATCTTGAATTCAACTTATGTTTTACTTATTACAAATCGCGATAGGATTCTACTCGTTGGGTTTCTCGCTTCCACTAATGACTTTTATCGCAACCATAATATGAATTCAAGTCGTCACAATTCAAATGAATGTCAGAGCTGGATGCTGGCTTTTGTGTGATGGATACCGTTTTCACGTAAAAAAGATTATGTAAATTAGAGAACGCCGTTTATAAATAACTAGCCTGCGTGCCCGGCGTTGCACGGGCTACTTAAAAAATGAAAAAGCTGTTCAATTGATGTTTTTGTATTATTCTGACATCAGTTTCTAAAGCGCTAAGGAGTAAATAATTACGCGTAATGCAAGGTTTGCAAAACACCAGTAGAGCATATTTTTGGCAAAAACCTCTTTGACGTTAATCATATTTATCAATAATACAAGTTATGAGTATTTTCAATTAGCACAAAAGATGAAAATATATGCATTCTCAACTATAATATGTGCTCACTTTAAACTGAATTAAATCTGATAGAATATATCTGAAATATTTATGTACAATTACAATCAGCTTTTTACATAAAATGGCACACACTTTTTTGTTGATTACGTGAAACTAAAGCACCAAGACTTATTAAATACCAATAAGTATTAATTTAATATTAAGCCATCAGATTCCAATTAAGCTTTAGTTAAAATCCTTAAAAACAATCTTTTTTGTTCAACTCTGTTTCACTTAAAGAGATCCAAACAATCTTAATTTAACGTGTTCTTTTAACGATACAATCTGTATTGCAAAAATTGAAACAGGAAGGAAAAAGAGATTTATTACAATTCGAAAACTCACCCATGTGACGGAAAAAAGTCCAACAAAATAAACATAATTAGTCGCACATCCTAAATGTACCCAAATATGAGGCCGGTGAATGATAAACTTACACTTCAATCAGTAAACATTACTAAAGAAACATTTTTCATATGCTGAAAAGAGTTAAGAACGTTGAATGTGAAAAAATAAGAAAGGACAGACGATAAATGTCCGAATAGAGCAACCAATTTTAAACTAATTAAAAATGAAATTCTAGATGGAAACGTTGTTTTAAGATTTGGACAGCAGCCAAAAGAATCTCTTTTGACACAATTATTAGAATTTTATTTGCTCACCCATATGCAAAATGGCAACAGGAAAGAAATAAAAATTCCTGAATAGCGTTATGTTAATTAACGTTTTAATTAATATCTCCGCTAATTAAAGTCGTACAATTATGAGATTGGTCCTATTGTTTTCTTTGGAAAATTTCGAATTGATCCGTATCTCGTTTGACTCCCGATTCGCAGTGGTTCTCGAGAAGATCGATCTTCAGACAGACAGACAGACAGACAGACAGACAGACAGACGGACGCGAACAGATTTTAATATTATAGTGGATGGATTCCGATTCCGAGGCACATGGACGCCACCGCCCAGGGGAAGGGACATGCTCGCGAAGGCCCGTGGACCAGAGGACATGGACGCCACCACCGGGGACATGCTAGTGGAGGCCTTTGCACCAGAGCAGTTAGCATAGAAAAAATAAAATCAAGCATTGAAAAATAAAATCAAAGGACGTCAACTACTGTCAAGTGAAAACAATGAACAATTCGTGATTGCTCAATAAAAAAAAAAAAAAAAAAAAAAAAAAAAAAAAAAATTGAATTTTGTTATCTTGAATTCAAATTATGTTTTTCGCAATCACGAGTGTGTGTGTATATGTAAGCGTGTGTGTTTGTGTGTGAGGGGTATGTGTGTGTGTGTAGGCATGTGTGTTTGTGTCTGTGTGCAGGCATGAATGTGTGGGTAGTTGTGTGTATGTGTGGGGGGTATGTGTGTAGGCATATGTGTTTGTGTCTGTGTGCAGGCATGAGTGTGTGGGTAGTTGTGTGTATGAGTGTGTGTGTGTATGTGTTTGTGTATGTGTGTAGGTGTATGTATGTGTGTGTAGGTGTATATATGTATATGTGTGTAGGTGCGTGTATGTATGCGTGTAAGTGTAGGATATTGACGAAACCTGGAGACGGCTTTCGCTAGAGGTGCAGCATCGTGAAGACCCACCCGGTCGACGGTGATGCTGCGGAGGGTGGCGGTGGGAAAAATGATAGGAACGTCAAAAACAGTCAAATGAAAGCAATAAGCAATCGTGATAGCTCAAAAATTTGAATTTTGACGTCTTGAATTCAAATTATGTTTTTCGCAATCACGAGTGTGTGTGTGTGTGTAGGCGTGTGTGTTTGTGTCTGTGTGCCAGGGTGGCTATTTTGTCCACTTTATTGTAAAAAGTCCGGGACGCCGGAAGAAACGGGACGAAATGGACAAAACTGGACGAAATGGACGAAATGAAAAATAAACCGATTATACATACAATAAATTTTTTGTTATGGTGTAAAAATATTAGTATATTATTCTAATACATTTTCTATTATGAATTAATCATTTAATTAAAATAGAATCATTAGCTTTAGAATTTCATAAATCTAAAAAAAAAATTTAATTACACATTGGTGTAGCTAATTATAGATCATAATTTACTTAAAAGTAATAAAATTTAACAATGTGAATAAGCTATTGGGCATGATTAGACTATTATATACAATAGTAGAAAATGAACTCAATGGGGAAAGTCAAATGAAATGCTTGGAGACATACATACGAAACAAAGATTTATATATAAACTAAAAATATTTTATAACGGTTATATTTTTCGAGTTTTTATTGATGTCACCCCATAGTAAAATGTTTATGAAGTCGGCATAGCTATGGATATGTTAATGTCATACAAATTAAGAAAAAATACTACTTTACTAGGGTTGTGGGTACTCAGAACAGTGTACCGGAAGAGGCTATAATAGGCAAGAGAGTAGATAGCTTTAAAAGGGCCATTAATTTTCATTGGGAACTAATAAATTGACTAGGAACAGCCTAGTCAGAGCCTGTTGCTGATCATAGCATTTGTATTTGTATTGCAAGAACAGATTTCACTTCATGCCAACATTTCTTTTATTTAATATCAAGTAGTTTTTCTTTTTCCTCTTTTTTTTAAAAAATATGATTTTTAATGTTTTGAAACTCCAACCTTTAAAAACATTTTATTTCTACTTTCTAATTTTACAAATGCACTTATTATGGGCAATAAACCTCCATATCACAGATAAAAATCTTAAAATTTACAGCTGATGTGCTTGTTTTATAAATGCTATTACATGCATTATAATTTATTTTAACACTCCTTTGAATTTGTAACACACTTACACAAACTTAAACTGATCTTACTTTTTTTTTTTTTTCACTTCAAAATATTTTAGAATCAATTGTTTATATACAGATTTATGAATGCTATTTTTATATTAAAATATTACTTGAATAGGAAAAATCCATATAATTATTTATAATTTTCAAACTTCAAATTTTTAACTCAAAACTTTCAGTTTACTGACGAAGTGGACAAAATGACATTTTGTCCGGGACGGTTTTTTTCGAGTTGGACAAAATAGGACAATCCTACTGTGTGCAGGCATGTGTGTGTATGTATGCTTGTGTTTGTGTCTGTGTGCATGCATGAGTGTGTGTGTGTCTGTTTGCAGGTATGAGTGTGTGTCGGTGTGTGTGTGTGTGCTGGTGTGTGTATGCATGCGCGAATGTGTAGGATAGGAACTTGGAGACGGTTTTCGCTGGAGGAGCAGATCGGGAGGGGCCGGTCGACGGTGGTGGTGCAGAGGGAGGCGGGGCGAAAATAAAATCATAGGAATTTAAAAAACAGTCAAATGAGAACAATAAGCAATGTGATTGCTCAAAAAACGAAAGTCAAAAGGATTCCATTTGCCAAAGAAATTAAGAAACGCTGTTGTAGACACTTCTTCATTTTTGGCTGTCTTATTATTAAGATAGTCACTTTACTTCTCTTTCTCTTTTTTATGGACACCCTTGTGTTCTTCGGTTTCACAAGACCTCATCAAAGGTGAATCAAATGATATGTGAACCTGAAGTCGTGTCTACTCGTTCTTGAGAGCACGCGAAAGTTGTTTTTTTTTTCACTGAGAAACTGCGTACTAGTGAGACATAGGAAAAATAACTCCCTTCAAAATAATTGACAAAAGAATAGAACATCACAAAAAAGGGGGGGGGGACATAAAGAACAAACGACCCGGTTCTGTGTTCCTAAAAGAAATGATCACGAATTGAGAGTGACTCAACAAAACGCTGTTCACAAGATGTGAAATGTTGATTGAAATCACTGCAATAATTTTGGTGAGAAAAAAAAAAAACAAACTGATGTGGGCATCACATGACTTACCTTTACTCCAATTTAAAGATAATAGTGCCTCGGAGTGAGCAAAAAAAAAAAAAAAAAACACTTTAAATACTTTCATTCCAAGTCTGTTGCGAACCGAAGCAAAGAAAGCGTTTTATACAGATACATTTTCCCAATAGTGGCAGTTTTAATGTGATTCAATGGTTAACTCTCTAAATATGGCCAAATTGAAACCAGATTTAAAAAAAAAAAAAACCCGCCAAATTCGTCTCCAAGTTGGCGACAAAACTTGGCGACCAAAAGCTTGGCGATATATTGCCAAGTGTTTGCCAAATTATATCACCGCTTGAGATTACATTGAAATTAACAACGATTTTACCCCAAAAAGGTGTAAAAGACGCCCTTTGGAACATCCGAATGCAAACAAAATAGAAGGTGCACAACTAGACTCCACTTGGAGTCTATGTGCCAAATTTCAACTTTCTAGGACATACCGTTCTTGAGTTATACGAGATACATACACACATACACACATACATACGGACGTCACGAGAAAACTCGTTGTAATTAACTCGGGGATAGTCAAATCGGATTCTTCAGGTGTCTATATGTTCTTAGGCATGTATTCATGTGTGGTCGGGTTGAAAAAAAAAATCAATATTCATTCAGGGGCGAGCAAAATGGAAATTAAGGCCGATTTTTGAGTGAAATTTTTTTCGCGAATTTACAATACTTCCTTTTTTGTAAAAGGAAGTAAAAAGAGGGAAGGGGATTGTTTCTGTCGGAATTCAATTGATTCTGAGAGGCAGTATGATGTCTAGCTCTAATCTATAAATTATTCGCTGAATACAACAGGAGCTGGCCAAGAAATCGACGAAATTCACGTATTTAAAGGGCAAAATATACAAAACATATGTACCAAAAAAAAAAGAAAAAAAAATCCTTTTCATTACAGTTGACGCTATTTTTCGAGCTTATATGCTCATCGGCGCCCATATGGGGGGGGGGGTCAAGTGGGGACCTAAGCCCCCCCCCCCCCCCCCGCCCTTAGATACGAGAACTTCCTTGCTTTTAGCACTTTTTTCTTTGTAAAAATGTCAAAACAATTGTTACCCAGCCATTAATGAATAAGTCATTGAAAATGTCAAATTTTAATAACTCTAATCTGTACTGAAATCGATTTCCATGGGGAAAATATCCTGCTAAACGATGGGGGAAATATCCGAGCCCCCCTTAAAATTTTGCATATGAAAGCCCAAGTATATGCTTTCTTCATTTTTATACAAGTTGCATTTATTAACTACATAATTATTTGTTCATATTTAACGACTGCAGGAAACGCTCATTGTAACAGACTTTTATTTTCTTTAACACAATGAGCTCTTTGACAGAGTATCTACAATGAGCACATCTCTAAACACAAGACTCCCTAAAGTGTGAACATCCCGATATTCTGAAAGCATTTTGTTGCTCCCGTTGAACAAATATACGTTATCCAGTCTTTCTCAGTAATGAACACCAACCATAATTCTGAAAACTTTAGTTCGGCCCCATGAGTGGTCAAAATAAGGAGAATCTACTATACTTGAAAGTTTAAAATCATGGAGTTACAACAAGGACGGATACAAAGGAGGGGCGATCGCCCCGTCCTTGAGCCAAGATGCAGGAACTCAACTTCGGAATATTTTAGATACTGAAGTTCCAAAAGCATAATTTTTATACGATCTTCGTTTATGTTACAAAAGAGAGGGATCTCCCTCGAAATTTTGTCCGAATTGTAGTCTTAAAAGCGCAATTGGAGCACATCTCGTAACACTTTAGTGATAGGGATCGGAACTTTGTACACAAAGTTTTTCGAAATTCCAAAAACTTAAATTTTAGACGATCTTAGCGGTAACTAAATGGGGTTCGGGAAAGTTTTTTAAAATTGAAGTCTAAAAATAAAAAATTATACTACACCGATGACGTTAAGGTAAAGGAAGGATGGGATTCATTCCTCCGGGTATTTGTAGAAATAGAAGTTCAAAAAAAAAAAAAAAAACAATTTAATTTGAGACAATCTTCCATGATGTTAGGAGGTGAAGGTTTGGAAATTAGTAAAAGGGTAAAAAAAAAAAAAATGTGTGAAATCGATTGCTCCCTCCTTGAATACTTTCTGGATCCGTCCTTGAATTAGAAGTACATACAGTTTATAGACTTCGATTTCTATCACAGTAAAACCATTTATGTCTGTTGTTTAACTAACATACAAGCTTTAAATAAAAGCTCGCCTGAATTATTTTTGCTGTAACACCTATGGGTAAGATTCGTATACAAACATAAATTATATCGGGCTGAATTTTTTGTAGAAATGAATCTCATGCTTCTAACTCTAACTCAAAAATAAATAAATAAATACACAAATAAAAAAAGCAATATTGTCCAAATTCACAGCATCATTTATGCAGTAAAATAGAGGAATCATTGTTGTTGGATAATTTTTACTCAACGACTGTCGTAGCAAATGAGTGGTAATTTACACCCAGAACTAGTTTCGATTTTTGACCTCGAAAAAGAAACCGTTTTAAATTCGTGCCATTATTTTTTTCCGGATAGTAAATTATGGAGATTATATTTTTGTATAAGTTTCATGAATGAAACTTTTATTCCAAGGCCAGCAAAGAAGAGTTAAAAAATCTTAAAGCCACTGAATGTATGTAATTCGGTTGAAAGATGACTCTGACAGGAATATGTATTCTCTTTCCGCCCTTCATTTTTCATCTTACGCTCATTAGTTGGTTCTTTAGAAATAAATCTCTTTGCGTGTAACAGGAATAAATCGTTTTTAGAAAAAAATTCATGAAAATGTGATTCAATAAAATTTGGACGATAGTTCCTATACACAGGGGCGCCCCGAATTTAAATTTTTGGGAGGCTGGAAATTCTCAATTTGCCGAATGGAACTCCACATTTCGCCGAATGACGAAAATTTTGCCGAATGGAACTCCAAATTTTGCCCGATGACGAAAATTTTGCCCATTTGCCAGGCAGAATCTGCCGAATAACGAAATTTTTTGAAGGTCAAGGCAGGTATCGTGCACAGAAATTTTGAGGCTCGCCAAAAATGACTTTTGCGCCTCACCCCTTTCCATATTGTTTACCATTACGTCCCTACATATATTTCACCCTTCATTTTAGAAATCTCGGGCCCGTGGCAAAAGGGGTCCCTTCCCCCTCCCCTGTGCACTCCCCTGGGTCAAGGTGACCTGCGTGAACTCGCATCGGGATGCCCCTGCACATACTAACGAAATGCATTACAATTATTGGAATGGTCTTAAACTTCAGCGTGTAGAACTTTTTTTTTTGTCTCCCCTTATTTACATGTAATTTCCTCCATCGCTTTTAGCTCAAATATTTCTGTTGCACAAAAACACTCGTCTTTGTAAAGATGTTGCATGATGAGGGTTGCAAAATTTCGAAAAGTTTTGAAGCGGTGGAAAAAATCCAATTTTTGTCCGTTTATTTATTTATTTATTTGAATTCGAAAAATTAATTTTTTACAACTAAAATGCAGTTTACTATGGTTGGGGCAAACTTGACTTGGTAGCGTCGTAATGCTATGACTAGGATCTGCGTAGCCTTCACAATACTAACAGGTTAGGTTCAGGGCCGCGCCGTCCCTATGTGCAAGGTCGTGCGGAGCACGACGGCGCTAGAATAAAAAAAGGTGCCGAGCACTACCAGTCAAAAATGCTCCAAATCGGGGGAAAAAATTCTTCAACCAAAAAAAGAAAGAAAAAAAAATGGCTTTTCATTACATCAAAGGGTGACGGTGAAACCATACTGCTCATTGAAACAAACAATCCGTCTCGGGGCCCATCTAACAGAACAAATTATGTATTGCCTTGTTGTGTCTGAACATACTATTAAAAAACGCAATCGTTTTCACTGAAAAAACGATGCCAATTAATGCATACATTAGCAGTTTTCTTCCTAAGAAGTGAAGCTGTAAATGCTATTTCGGTATATCTATAGTGCACAATACGAGGTGGCGGAAAAATTCCCCATTTTGTCCTTGCAGCGACTATGTTGTATTATAATTTCTGCAATATGTATTTTCGTAATTTTAACTTTCGTTGGTGGTAATTCGGTTGCTTCATGTTTTTATACACTAAAAAAATGGTAAGCACATTTGCATAACAATTTGCACACGTGTGCGTAATATTTATATATTGTAGATAATAATTAGGTTAACTTTTAGTTTCAAAAAGTAACGAGACCATAATTACTCGATTCCCCCCTCCCATTTTCTTCAACTATTTGTGCATTAAATTAAAAAAAGAGCTCTGGACAATGTCTATTTTAGATATTAAAGTCAATGCCTTTTTAACGATTCCGTACAGAATAATTGGTTCCACCGGAAAGGATTTCAGTTTCAAATTTTAAGATGGAATATCTTCTACTTCAACTTAGAAATATAATCAGTATTCCGTTGTCATGCTTTGACAGGCATAAACGTTTGATTAATTATTCATCAAATAGAGATATTTTAGAGTGGCGTTAACTTTGATATTTAAGATATTTCTTTTTCCTGAACGCATTGGCATAGTAAAGGAGCTACTGAACACGAAATAACTTTCAGATATGAAGTAAAAACGTACACCTTATTAGACAGTTAAATATTTACACGCTGTTTTTTAAATAAATTAAATGTGAAACGTATTTTTCATACATTATTTGTCTACAAAACTTCACTCCAGGTGTGAATTATATATTCCTCGAACGCCACTGCATAAAGGCGCTCAAAAGACTTTTGTACGGCAGTGCCGATCAGGCTCTGCGCGGGCGTGGTTAGGTTTGCCCAAATTGTAGTTTTATTTTCTTAGAAAACATAAAAAATTTTAAATATATATATATATATATATATATATATATATATATATATATATATATATATATATATATATATATATATATATATATATATACGCAATCAATATTATGTTTTCTTTTCGTTAGAAATCTACACAAGACCACCGTGACATTTAACTCAGAGTCACGAAATTTTGCACAGTAATTAGTGTTAGGGAGTCACAAATTTTCCGCATTAAGGCTAAGTGCTTTGCAGAATTTCGATCTTTTCGGGCCACCCTTCTTACAGCTTAGTTTTACCAAAAAGTGAGCTTTCGCCACATCTACCCAAAAGCTGATCTCGTGGTATGAAAACTAAAAATTTCGTGTTGCGAATAATGTGGAAAAGTAATTGTATTGTCATTGTATGTACCTCTTGAAAAACACTATCTAAAAACTATTTACTTTCTAACAATCACGCCCAAAAATCTATATTTCTGGTGATCCTGATCCTCGTGGTAATACAACTTCGTTCTTATTTCGTTAGAGAAGTGATATCCACAGTAGCGTAACTAGGGGTTGGCAGGAGTGGCTCTCGCCAGGGGCGCAGCAGCCGGTGGGCGGCATTTCGACTAATTAAAAAAAAAAATTAAGAGTTTTTTTTTTATTATAGAGTTTGAAAAATGCTTTTATATAAAAAATTTAAAAAAAAAAAAAACTCGCAAGAAAAATAGTTAGAGGGGGTATATATAATCTACTGAGAAGGAACACACACACACACACACATTAGGCATCATTGAAAACAATTCTAAAAAGTAAATAAGAAAAAAAAATTACATTGCTGCCTCCTATTTGTCGAATCAATAAATAAAAATGTTCCAAAAAAAAAAATTTTTTTTGGGAGGTCACAGTGACCTTCGGTGACTTCCCACGTGGGCGACCTTGGGGGGGGGGGGGCGCAATTTCTTCAGTTCGCCAGGGGTGCTAAACCCCATAGTTACGCTACTGGATACCCAACGTTTTTTTTTTTTTTTAACCCGAGGGCCATACTCCTTTTTCTCGTAGGCCAGAAAATACATAAGATTCAAATAAATATTTTTTTCCCAGATGACATGGAAAGGGGAAGAAAATTAAACTAAGAATCAAAGGTACCCCTACCCCTAATTATCAGAAAGGCCACCCTTAAAAAGAAGCAACAGCTCCCAAAATATAAGAAAAATACCCGTCAAAACAACCCTCCTAAAAATTTCAATGGCACAGTCTGCACCATGACCCCCCCCCCTTAGGTGGGCACCCCTGTAAGTACAGTCTTCTTATGCTTATATTATCAATGTAAAGTTTAAGACTTTTCGAAAACAAAGTTCTGAACGTTAGGCCTCTAATTTGTATCACTGAAACTATTTGTCTGCATTTAGGAAACTATAACTTACTGGAGGTAAGAAAAAGAAAGCCCAGTAGCAATGAACTGAAGAAGTGATTGGCCGTGACTATAGTTGGGGTAAACCTAACCTTCGTCGTAACGCTGGGATTGGGATCTGCGTAGCCTTCACGATGCTGCCAAGTTAGGTTTGCCCCAATTATAGGCGGCCCCTTGGGCACGGTTCTTTCTACGTGCCCATGCTACCAGTCTTGGAGGGTCTGTTGCGAGTACTAAGTATTCAATAATATAAATGGCTAGATATGAAGAAAGGGCGAAAAAATTAGCAACTTTAGCGCCATTTACCGTGGTTTATCCCCAATTTCGCCGACATTTCAAATTTCCTCCCCCCCCCCCTTAAAAATATTAAAAGGTGTGATTGAATGTGAAAAAACCGAGGCCGGGGCTATTTCGTGTCAACGAAACAGGGGAACACCTTTACCCTCAGTGTGGCGACAGGAACTGTGACAAAAAATTCCCTGACTTTTCCCTGATTAAGTTCACCAAATTTCCCTGATTTACGTTACCAATGATAATGGTTTCCTTGCTTTGCCCTATTTGAAAACCATTGCATATTAAATAAAATGCATTGTTTAAAACGTTTTAAGCTGTTAATTAAAAATATATTTTGAAAAGATGCTCCTTTTTTAGTAAAAAAAGTGTATTAAATTATCTGCAGGGAAATATAATAGAAAATCTAAAACAAATAAATACTTTGCTTCCAGTAACTAATTAGCATAAGAAGTCTAAGAAATTATTAAAACTACTCTTAAAGACATATTTTTTTCTTCATTTAATCAATTTTCTCTGAATTTTTGCTATGCTTTCGAAATTCCCTGATATTTCCATCATTTTCCCCTGATTAATAAACCTCCCTGACAATTTTGACATCTGAAATTCAAATTATGTTTTTCGCAATCACTAGTGTGTGTGTGTATATATAGGCGTGTGTGTTTGTGTCTGTGTGCAGGTATGAGTGTGTGGGTAGTTGTGTGTATGAGTGTTTGTGGTAGGGGGGGGGGGGAATGTGTATGTGTGTGTAGGCATATGTGTTTGTGTCTGTGTGCAGGCATGAGTGTGTGGATAGTTGTGTGTAGGTGTGTGTGTATGTGTTTGTGTATGTGTGTAGGTGTATGTATGTGTGTGTAGTGTATGTGTTTGTTTGTACGTGCGTGTATGTATGCGTGTAAGAGTAGGATATTGACGCAACTTGGAGATGGCTTTCGCTAGAGGAGCAGCATCGTGAGGAGCCGGTCGACGGTGATGCTGCGGAGGGTGCTGAAGGGAAAATAAAATCATAGGACCTCAAAACAGTCAAATGAAAGCAATAAGCAATCGTGATTGCTCAAAAAAATAACATTTGAAATAAATACCAATTAGGAGTTTTATCCCCCATGTTATCACGATGTTGGGAATTGTTTTACCTTGTCTATCCTCTGCCTTACTAAAATTGTAATTTGGAAATGCGTGATCGTAAATGATGTTAAATATTTTAAGGAATAAATTTTTATGTATTTCACTAGAAAAAAGTTTAACTTGAAATAATTTTCCCTTAAAACTGGGCTCGTTGTAAAAGTTAGTGAAAAAAAAAAAAGATTCTTTTATCCAAGTAATTACAAAAACCAGATAATGTACTAAAAAATTTAATTTTTATAATAAAACATGGATTACAGCTGAAAACTTAATTAATTCAAAAATCAATCATCTCAATACGCATGCATATTTTTCGAGCATTTGTGCGTCATGATCATATGAGGCAGCAGGAATGATATGTGATATGGGATGTAAGTGGCAAAATTAAAAATTTGGAGAAAACCAGTACAAATAGTAGGGGAGCTTCTCCTATGTCTTGGGGCAAGAGATGGTACGAGCCCCCCCCCCCCCGGTAGGTGCTGCTGTACAGCATGATTAAAAAAAAAAGGACGTTATCTTTAACGCAAAACTTGAAAATGTTCGCTTGCATCCTTTCGCTTCTCAATGCCTCATATTGAAAAGAAATTAAGTAAATATACTGTAATAATTTTAAAAATTCTAACAATGTTGTTATCAAGAAAAATAAATTTATTTATTCTTGCTCAAAAAATGTTTTTACTTTTCAGTTTGCATTGATGGTTCGAAAACCTAATTCGTGACCCTCTCTCATATTACTTCATAAAAGTTTCACTTTAAATCAATGACAAAAAGTGAAAAAAAAAAAAAATGTTTTATCATATCGATGTTTTTTGGTAGGTGTGTCAACAGTTCGATGTTTCATTTCAATCATCGATGTTTTGCCATCGATGATGAAAACATCTCTACTTTTACTTTCACTACTAGCATTGTTTACGTCATTTGTTGTCATTCGAATACCGCCATGACATGCCAGAGGACCACGTTTGAAGCTTTGAATGTTGTGTTATTTTCACCTCGTGGAAGTTTTCAATGTTAGAAAACCTGCTATACCTTGCGTTAAGTAACACTGCCCTCAAAAATATAGAAAGGACTGAAAACAAATAAACTGCAACGCATTTTGTTTGTTATTCGGAATGGTGACCAAACGGAAAAGTCAGAAAATCAAGGTATGTGTCCATTATTAATTAATTAGTAGTTCATATAAATACACGTAGAATATACAAATTTATTACGAATTTCCTTGAATTGTCTAAAAAAGCTGTCACTGGAAAGTTTCCAAAACGTTTACTTGAAAACTAAAACTTGATAGTGAGGTTTAAAAAAAAAGGACATCGGTGTAAAATGAAACGTACACCTTCATAAATTAAGTGCGAAAACTAAGTTAATACACTGTAGAACAACACATTAAAAAAAAAAAAAAAATGACAACCGAACGCATTAAAAAAAACATTGCCTATCTTAAGTAAGATAAAATAACAATGACTTGAATTTAGAATAAATTAAAATCATGTTCGGCTGAAACAAGTATTGCTGCGCTGCTGATTTAAACTTTTTGTTCTAAAAGCGCTTCAAACAACATTTGTTATAATTCATCGTTCAAGAATGGCGCTTCATATTTCGTTTAAAAAGTAATCACATTTTACATTTTTCAGCAAAACAGTCAACATAACAAACATCATTTCCAAAAGAAATTCGAAATAAATAAACAAACACTTACCGTTGCCAGCGTCAGTGGAAAAATAAAATTCCAGCAAGAGTTTAGAATTTTACGCGGGAGTTGTGTCCGTTGTAGTTCCTTGCCAAAAGCAAAACAAAAAACGATACAAAAACCGAGCAAAGCACGCGTTCATTCTTTCTCAGGCACTGACTTCGAACAGAATGAAGAGAAAACATGTGTGGTGGCGCTTTCCCCAGGTGCATATTCGACCACCATCCGTGAAACGAGTAATTTGAATTTTTCCCCTCACATTTTCCCTCTGTTTCTGCTTTTTAACGGGTATTTTCCCCCTTTCGCTCGAATGTAGCGGTCATTTCGTACTTAATTTTCGAGCTCTTAACGTTCCCCTTTTATTTCATGCCTCATCAATATGCCCTCGCTTTTTTCCCTGAAGGGATTTGCAGCTATTTTTTTTTCTTTTTTAAATATTTTTTCTATTGCAGATAGAATTGCTCTTTTTTTTTCTTCTTCTTCATATTGTATTACTGGTCTGTAAAAGTGACTGATGGATGTTTGGGACTCATGAATCTGTTTTATTTCTTGCCATAAAGCTGATGGTTAATGAAATAAATTACTTAAATCCGACAGTTAAAAAGGAAAGAAATACAACATCAATCATCTGCCCAATCCTACGCAATTTTGCAGTTGTTACATTTATTCAAGGGCGCAACGGACTTAAATTTTCGGGGGGGGGAGGGGGAGGGGGGAGAGAGATTTTCAGTTGGCCGGGTGAAACTTCGAATTTTACCGAATGACAAAATTTGAGCACATGCACTCACAGGAAGGGGTTTTCCACGGGGGAGGGGGGGGGGGCGTGAAATAATGTCACTGTGACAAGGGAGGAAGGTAACAAGTGTGACATCACGCATTTTTCTTCAGAATATGTTTAGGGGAAACAGCGTGTCATGTGACAAGGGAGGAGGGGTTGAGGTGAGGTGTGACATATTGTGACAAAAAAAGAGGGGGGAAGAGGGGTCAAAAATGTAGAAAAAAAAAGTCTGATATCAATTATGCACAGCTTCCTACCTGCATCAGATTCATCAAGCACCAAAACTGCAATGCTGTTTCAAAATTTGCCGAATCGTCAGACAAAATACTCCTAACACGGATTTTTTTTGGGGGGGGGGGGAGGGGGCAGGTCTTAGGGACTTCGTATCGGGCGACCCAGCGCTTTTTAATGAACATTATCCTCTAATTTTTCATTTCATTGTCTCTTCGGATGAACTGCCTGAAAGGGGAAGAGTACATGCCATTGATTTGAAGATTTTACCCTCAATGACTTTACATTTTATTGCGTGTATCGTAAATTCGTAACGAATGTATTTATCCGGTAGAAAATGTACAAACAATTAAAAGATACTTGTGACAATACTTCTGTTATCAATATTCAGTGCTTTTGCTACGATAACATCAAAAAATTATAATAATCATACATTTTACTTTGAAATTATTGTGTTTTTATTTGTAAAAACATTTTTGTATTTTCAACATTTGGTAATATTTAACTGTACATTAGAACTACAGTTTTTGACATTTTCTACATTGCAAACCAAATAGTAAATCAATACTCTATATTTGTCAATTAGCTGCACTTACCTTTAAAATAGCATAAGTATTAATTCCAGGTACATTATGTATGTATGGATACCAAACGCATAAGAAGTTCCATAGCATTTTTTGTGAAACTTAACTTTGTTCCATCAAAATTTTTTAGGCCGTTTAAAAACTGTAATGCTTTCTATAGTAATAGAACTAACAACAGTTCAATTCATTCCATTTGTCAGCGTAAAAACAAATTTTCGACCGCGTTTTAACCGTTTCTTCACGAAACTCATCCTCTAAATCTAAATTACCCCCATTACCCCTGTAATGAAATATGCAACCCATCAAATCCATCTTTACCGCTGCAAAAGAATTGCTTTTACATGGAAAATCGAGCAGACGATATTTTGGTGAAGCAACAAAATGTTTACATTTTCCTTGTATGTAATTGGTTCCGAGTTCCTCGACGCTTCAATAATAGAGGGGAAATAACTAGCTTCGCTAAGATAATACAGTAAAACCTGTAAAGTTGACCACCCTTGTAAGTTGACCACCTATCTATGTTGACCGCTTTTGGCAGGAACGGAATTAGTCCTATCTTATATATTGAAAGAAAACCTCTGTAACTTGACCACCTCTCTATCTTGACCACTAACGTACACCAAATTTGGTTTGGAGTATTGTAAAAAACCCTTTGTAAGTTGACCACTTGGTTTATTTTTTAAAACTTTCTTCAGCAATTATTTTATATTTTATTATTTACTAGCTGTATCCGACGCGCGTTGCTACGCCAACAAAAAAATACATCATTATACTGATTTTCATGACAATCGGTTGAACGGGGCAGAAGTTGCTACTCTGCAGTGCCACCTGGTGGCGAGTGGCTTCAATGAGCATATTATGCACCTTCTCCGTGGAAAAATACATATATATATATATAGCAATTTTCATAATAATCGGTCCAGGTATCAAGTGAAGCCGTGACTATACTCAAATTTTGTACTCATGCAGTTTGCAAGACCAATCAATCGCTAAAAATATCAAATAGAAAAAGTTTTAAATCCCCCCGTTGCATGAAAAGCCATAAAACAATAAAGAAAGAATTTATTTGTTCAAACTCAAGAAAAATGGCAACAGCTAACTTCTTATCAATGAGATCTTTCACGCGAATTAATTTCTGCAGCCGATAATTTTATTCGTATTTATCCAATGGATTGTGACTTAAATTGGAATAAAAAAGGAACTATCGATCGGATTTTTTTCGAACTGGTCTATAAACATTCCCAGTACTAAAAATAACAAACGGTGAAAGTTTCAGCCAAATCTGCCGGGTAGTTTTTGAGTTCATGGATGACATACAGACAAACATTCATTTTTATATATATAGATTTATCCTTTTTTTTTTTTTTGATAGCTTTCCAAGAAATTTTTTAATGCTTTTACAAACAGACTAGCATTTTACTAACTAAATAAAACTGCAGCATAACGCTTATGCTGGTTTTTATTCTTGAAACTTGTTTTTCATTCGTTGTTCCATTTAAGATAGCCTACTCTCTGTTTGAAGAAAATAGATGTCAGTACAAAAGTACAATGTCTTTTCTTTCAGTTGTGATATGTTGCGGCAACACTGGAATTGTGCTAAAGAGCAGGCCCGGATCTATCAATTTTGGGCCCCCTGGCAACAAAATATGTAGAGCCTCTCCCTAGTAGCCAGCAGTGTCTATTTGTAAAGTTAACAAGTCTTAGTTCTAGTTTTTTTTCAATTTCTAGGGCCATTAGCCCCCTTAAGGACGTGGACCCCCGCACTGAGGGTACGCAGATCTGGGCCTGCTAAAGAGTAAAGTTACACATTTCTGGTGCAAGGGATTAAGAGATAGGATATTTTAATTTTGCCTTTATTAACTGCGAGAGTCAAGCTTGTTGCTCTTTTTGCTATAGTTTTATATAAAAAGGCTTCAAAAAGAAAGTTAACTGAACTTGAGATTAATAAAAAGTATGAAATATGAAAATTAATTGAGAAGGGAGAAAGCCAGAGAAAATTAGCTGGGCTCAGGTGGAATTTCTAGAATTAGTGTCTAATATGGTTGAAAACAAGGAAAAAATGACAAAAATATTTGAATAGTATTTTTAATTAGTGTTTTATAATGTTAAACAATGAAAATGAGTTGAACAGAAAGAGTAAGGGTGAATTCGTCAAAAAATGAATACATGGTGCAATAAATGACAAAAAATAAAAATAATTAAATTAATTTGAATTCTGACATTTTAAATTCAAATTATGTATTTCGCAATCACAAGTTGCGACAGGGCCCTACTCATTGGAGTTATTGTTTCTAGAAACGGCTCTTGTCCCCCCAAGCTTGCCCCTCCTCCTGAGCGGTTACGTGTGTATAGTTGTGTGTGTGTCCGTAGGCGCGCGTGCATGCATGTGTAGGTTTGTGTGTGTGTGCGTAGACCTGTGTGTATGCACGTAGGCGTGTGTGTATATGTGAGTGTGTATGTGTGTGAGCATGTGTGTGTACAGGACATGGATGCCTCCGACCAGGAAAAGGGGATTCCGACGCACCTGTAGAGGCCGGTGGGCGGTGGTGCTGGTGTCCCTGGTTCAAGCTGAAAAAGGAACCACAACGCCAAGGACGGTCAAGTGAGAACAATAAGCAATCGTGATTGCTCAAAAAATCATTACCGCCCTTTATAAGTTGACTACCTGTCTAAGTTGACCGCCTAAGTACTGCACCGCGATTGGTCAACTAACACAGGTTTCACTGTATTATTCTTTATTTAATTTCAATTTTCGAATAAATATTCAAGTGTTAGGTCCAGAACTTTTTCTCTCGTAATTATTCAGCATAATTTTACAAAATATTGAACGTTTCTGTCGGGAAACTTGATTTCTAGCGATATTTTCGGAGTTGAACCACACGGATAACAGGAGAAGAAAATGAATGATCACTAGATTTAAAAAAAAAAAAAAAAAAAAGAAAACAAATTTTTTCAAAGTGTCACCTTCAAAAAACGATGACGCTCACGTAATGGAGTTGTTTCCTTCAGTCAAAAGTGCTACTTTTACTCAATGAAATTGATAAAAAAAAAGCAAAATAATGCTAATGATAATACTAATATGGAGCGAGAAAATACTTTCATTTTCCCAACACATAATTTTTAATTAATTTTTTTAAATGTCTCATTTTGAAAATGAAGCGAATTTAATATTACACTCCGTGAATGCCAACGGTGAATGGCATTTCATCATTTGTGATGTCATCGGCAGAAGCATAAACAATGAAAGCGCACCGAGTAAAATAACTTTTTAAAAATATTAAACTTAGTTAAATTATTTAAAATTGATCAGATCCTATGTTTTTAAGCATGCTCTTTCAGAAAAAAATACTTTTAAAATATTGGAAACGACCCCATTGCTGGTCGCGGAAGGTCAAGTGCCCGTGACCACCCCAAAGTTTCCTTATTCGGCAAATTTCGTCTGACGATTTGGCACAATTTTCATCGTTGCGTGAAATTTGGAGTTCGGCAAAATTATCATCACTCGGCGAAATTTGGAATTCCATTCCGTAAAATTATCATAACTCGGCAAAATTTGGAGTACAATTCCTGCCTAGAACGTACAATAAAGTATAGTACTAATCTAACAAACAACATGGCGTGCTTGGAGCGTCTGTCCTTCAAACTTCAAATGATCAAGTATTTGCGAGGAACGATACTATGTAATTTTGTTACAAAGCATTGTTTTTTGATGTGATAAAAGATAAGTTTCTTTTTTAAGGAATGTGTTTTGCTTATTAGCCATATTACCTGGATTATCCCAATTTTCGTTGCTCCGGATTGTCTTTGGTTTTAGTTAGTCTGTATAAACGAGGTTGTCCTGTGTACTCTTCTTTCCCTACCATCTTCCATTTTATTCTAAGAAAGTTAGCTTTTTTTCATGAAATGTGTCCTTATGTCACTCTGAAAGAATTTAAAAGAAAAAATTTAAGAAAAAAAAATAAATTAAACAGAAATGAAATAAAATAAGATGAAAAAAGAAATAAATAAAATAGAAAAAAAAAGAGAGAGAATTAATTTGAATTCTGAAACTTTGAATTCAAATTATGTTTTTCGCAATCACGAAGTGCGACAGGACCCTACTCATTGGAGTTATTGTTTTTAGAAACGGCTCCTGTCCGTTATTGTTTCTAGAAATGGCTCCTGTCCCCCCAAGCCAGCCCCTCCTCCTGGGCGGTTACGCGTGCATAGTTTTATGTGTGTGCAAGCTTGTGTGTGTGCGTAGTCCTGTGTGTATGCGCGTAGGCATGTGTGAGGTACACAACAGGGAACCCCGCTCTGCTATGTCATCTAGGGCTTCCAGAGTACTGACCTTTCGGCCGGGGCCCCCTAAACCCTTACGGGAACGTATGTGTGTGAAGTCGTGAGTGTCTGAGCATGCGTGTGTGTAGGACATGGACGCCCTCGACCAGGAGAAGCGGATAACTCAGGACCGGAGGAGCCAAGCCTGCAGAGACCGGTGGGCGGTGGTGCTGAAGAAGCCCCTGGTCCAAGCTGAAAAAGGAACCGGACATCAAAGAGGGTCAAGTGAGGACAATAAGCAATCGTGATTGCTCAAAAAAGTAAGGCTAACCCCCCCTCCCAGCAATATAGGGCGCCCATATGGAATATTGTTTAAAATATGACATTTTTAATAACTTATTCATTAACGGCTGGAGAAGAAATGTTTTTACATTTTTGCGAAGAAAAAAATACTAAAAGCAAGGAAGTTCTAATATCTAGGGGGCGGGGGCTCGGGCCCCCACTTGCCCCCCCCCCCCATGTGGGCCCCCCATGTGTAGCAATGTATCTGAATACATGTTCGGACTGTTGTGAAGTAACTACTCTCCCCCTAGAAAAAAGTCCTGGTTGCGTCACTGTATTCCCACTTATAACTAGAAAAAATCAAACAGAAACTACTAGTTTTGTATTTGTCTGGAGAATTAATTGACTTGTAATGAAAGATCGTCTTCATGATAGAATATTTCGTGAATATACGTTTTAAAGCAGCTTGTTTTTGAAATAGTGAATGATTCGTTGTTTTTTCGCTTTAGCTGCTTACGATACTGCATTATTTTTCAAACATGTTTCGTAACTGTTAAAATGCAGGTGTGCCCATTCCGCAACGACCCCCCTCCCCCCCGAAAGAAAAAGTAAAAATACCCTTCAAAACATCCCACCTAAAAATTTCACTGACTCAGTGACCCCCCCCCCCCCAGGTGGGCATTCCTGTAAAAGGGATTTCCGATTCAAAAACGTAGAGCAATTCGTTTTTTTCCCTTTTAACTCATTTCAGTAGTAAAAATGTTTTATAATTTATTTTTCTTTTTAAATTAGCCCATAAAGAAATGTCGTAAAGGCATAAGGGTTAGTTTTATGCCCTTTTCTGTGGTGGCAAGAGAAACTTTTTGAGTTGGGGTTGGGATAGGGGCTTAGGAGGACTGTTGAGTATGGGCGCCCACATGGGGGGGGGGGGCAAGTGGGGGCTCAAGCCCCGCTTAGAAAATAGAACTTTCTTGCTTTTAGAATTTTTCCTTTGCAAAAATGCAAAAACATTTCTTCTCCAGTCATTAATGAATAAGTTATTAAAAATGTCAAATTTTAATAACTCCAATCTGTACTGAAATCGGTTTCCATGGGGAAAATATGCTGCTAAACTATCAGGGAAATATCTGCCCCCCCCCCCCTTAAAATGTTGCATATGGGCTCCCATGCTGTTGAGTAGGGGGGGAGTTAGGAGGTCGTCTTCCCCTTGGATGCGTCCCTGCAATCGATAATTATCTTTTTCACTAGTATCTACTTTTGATAAATAAGAATTTTAAAATGTCGCAAGTTCTAAACGAAAATCCAACTCTTCTATAAATCGTGTCGTCGTCGAACAAAAGGGAAACAGTGCCGTCTATTTCAGGTTAAGCCGTGCTCTAATCACAGCTCTGCACTAAAACATTACTCATAATAGTTATTAAAATGTGGATTCCTTACATTAAAAAGAAATAACCATAATAAATAAAATAAATTAAAAACAGCATTCGGAAAATATTTTCTAACTCTCCCAAGGAAACGGGGGAGGAAAAAAATCTTTAAAGAAGCCGAAAGTTTTAATTCATTTTTTCTTTGATCCAGCTCAGTTTACGTGTAATTCAATTAGTGCTTATGCAAGATAGAGAAAATTTCTTTAAGTCTCTTTTCAATTTGAATTAAGAAAGACTTAAGAAAATGTAAGACCACCCAAAACGAAAAACCACTTTTGAAATTCTTTGGAAGAAAAAAGAAAAGGCACCAAAAATATTCCATTTTGCAGTATTTCAAAATGCCAAATGTAAGACAACATTTAATTAAATGCATTAATTTCATAAAATATTTCTTAGAAATGAATTTATGTCAAATCAAAAGTGAATATTTTTCTACTTTTATGTGTGTCATTTCTAAATAAAAATGGAAGAGTGTGTGTGGTGTGTGTTTTCTAAATTTTGAACAAACCTTTTGATCTAGCGCCATGGAAACAAAATCTTCTATTTCACTACGTTACCCTAAATTTTGAAAATTTAACTTTTCAACATGTGACAACTTTGCATGACTGCTTTTCAGAAAACTTTTAAAGACATTTAAAAAAATGGTCATAGTCCGATATTATGTAATACTATAAGGAAAAAATGGATAATAATACAAACAGTGAATGTACACTTAAACGCAATTTCATTTTCAAAAATTCATGACAATGCATTTTGAAAAGCTGTAGAATTTCCACCGACAGTAAAAACATTTTATTTGGTACAGTAGAACCTCGTTTATCCGGACTAACAGGGACCAAAGGCAATTCGGATAAACGAGAATCTGGATATTCCGGATAATAAGTAAAACGCATTCGTAAATAAGCAGACTTGTCTTTATCTTTACTAATAATAAAGCTGAAAGTCTGGATGTCTGGATCTCTGTCTGTCAGGATCTCTGTGACGCGCATATCGCCTAGACCGTTCGACCGATTTTCATGAAATTTGGCACAAAATTAGTTTATAGCATAGGGTTGTGCACCTCGAAGCGATTTTCCAAAAATTCGATTTTGTTCTTTTTCTATTCCAATTTTAAGAACATTTTCCCGAGCAAAATTATCATCAGATGAACGAGTAAATTACCAAGTTATCATAACGTGGAACATAGGCAAGCCAATTGGCGAGAAATTCATCATGCATTATTTGTAAATATACAGGTGAACCAAAAGACCTTTTATTTTCTACTACGGGCAAAGCCGTGCGGGTACCACTAGTCTTTTATAAAAGCAAAAAACGAAGCTCTGCAGCAAAATTGCATAGGATTGTTACTTGCCAAACACTTCATCATTTTTTAAAGCTGAAGCTAGGACACTCGGATTCTCATCCATTTAGAGCAGTGGTGCCTAACCTACGGCCCATGAGACACTTGCAGCCCGCGCAGGTGACCCGTGTGGTCCGTTGTTGTGTTCAATGCTACGAATTGAAAGCCACGATTAGTCACAAGTTTCGAATTTGAAGCCAAATGCTCAGAATTTGCCTCTAGAAAACAGA
Source organism: Uloborus diversus (assembly GCF_026930045.1). Lineage (NCBI taxonomy): Eukaryota > Metazoa > Arthropoda > Arachnida > Araneae > Uloboridae > Uloborus > Uloborus diversus. The sequence goes on from NC_072736.1 coordinate 161,771,784, forward strand.
TGCAAGCTTTGCATGTGTGGATAACAACCAATTTAAGGTTTTTTCAGTAAGTTTCAGCCTTACCTTCAATCTTCGAGCTGAACCGAACCGTTGCTTCGGTCACTCGTCTGGTCAGTGCTAATTCTATATTAGCTACTAGTTTGTTTGGTACTCTCTGCTTCCTTATGAGGTTCTCCACCTCCAGCTCAGTCACTTCCTATGCCGGGCTGATGAGTACTAACAGGGCCGGATTTAGGGGAGGGCAGGCGGGGCTACTGCCCCGAGGCCTCCACAACAAAGGGACCCCCACAATAGAATTTTTACAAAATAGCCTAACTTTCACGGGTTGAAAATATCGGATATATACATATATATCAAAATATTCGGATATATATCAAAGAATCGGATATTTTCGAAAATATGATCTTTTCGAACCGTGATTAGGGGCCTCCACTCCTTCGTTGCCCCGGGGCCTCCACACTTCCAAATCCGGCCCTGAGTGCTAATAAGCACGAAACTGCAGTCCGCGGCTGGAATGACTGAGCTGCTGGCACTGTATTTCATGCAGTTTAAGGTTTTTTTTTTTCATAATTTTCCACAACATTCAGAAAAAATGTTTAAATAGCTCAACTTTTTATGCGTATTCTGGCCGGCGGGAACCATCTTAATGTGCGGCGTGGCCCTCGTATAATAAAAGGTTGAGTATCATTGATCTAGTGCAATACGCATATTCTAAAATTCTGTAGAATCCAGTGATCTAGTCGAAGGAGGATGCCAGAGGAGGGCATCTTAAAAATCCACAACCGAACTGAAAACGTCCCTAACTTAAGGTTTTCTGTGTCTTTTTGTCTATAATAGCCCTAATGTTTGTGCTTGCGGGCATCCTTCCGCTTTTCTCTCCAGAACTACACTACTGCCAGAATTTCTGAACATTAAATTCATAAAATCCAAACTGCCTAAGACTGAAACTTAAACCTTCGAGTTGTAACACATTGGAAAATGTCTGCAATTCAATAATCTTTTTTTAAAACAGTACAGTTCAATGACTTCATCAGATATCGACACATTCTGAAAATCCTCGGTGATAAAAAAAATACAAACGAAACCAGGAACGGATTCAGGGGGAGAGTCCTGGGGGTCATGACCCCCCTCCCCCCTAAACAGTTGATAATGCTATCTACCCATTATTGTTGTATGTGAATGCAGGGGTGGATGCAAGGGAAGGGTGATGGGGATCAGGACCCTCCCTAAACCGTCGACAATATAATCCGTCCACATTGCGTTCAAACACTTTATGAATAAGATATAAACAATTTCAGTAATATTTTCGATTCCTTAATTATTTTTGAAAGTAAATATTTGAAATATTACTTCTTTTCATTGTTGATGAAATGAATTAGTAACGTTTATGCTCTTCTAAATGCCTTATTCCAGGAGGATTTGGAGTTTTTTCTTGACATCCAAGCAGTTTTTGAAATTTTTCAAGGTCAAAACCGTAGGTTGTTTCAGGAGGGGGGGGGGGGGGGACGCTCATTCTGAAGCATGAACCCTCCCCAAAATGGTAGTTGATTCGTAGCTGAACGAAAAAGGGTTGAAACTTAAACATTCGCCTTGTAACACATTGGAAAAAGGTCGGTAATTTGTAACATTTTCTGAAAAGAGTAGAGTTCAATGTCTTCATCAGATAGCGCCGCATTCCAAAAATCCTCTATGATAAATAATAATAATAAAAAAAAAACCTTCGGTTCGGCCTTCGTTCAAGTAACACTCGGTACTCAATCAAAACTAACCTATTATGCAACTACCAGTTCAAAATCCGTTGCCAAGCCATAATTAAGGCCCAAAACGTTGAATTGTACGGATCAGCTGCCCCAACGTCTCCTTTCCACCTTCTCGAATTCATTACTCGAGCCAATACAAAAGATTTTGCATTGTTTGAGAATAAGGGCAGGGAGAACCGTTAGCGCTTGTTCCATTCATAGTGGATGTATAACTTGTCAATTAACGGATTAAGCGTTTTTTTGCCTTGACTGTGTCTGTGAGAAGCTTACTTGTTTCGAGACCTCGTTAGGTATGGCAGGTGAAGTTCTTTGTTTTCTGTGAGTATTCTCTTTTTGGCTGATGAATGAGGAGTCCTATTAAAGAATGCCTCACCTCCGTTAGGGCTTTCTGTCTGGATGTTAGTTGAAAAGGAACACACGTTTCGGAGTTTCCAGAGATACCGAAATGATAACATTCAATTATGAAATCAGTTATTGGAGACCAGTAATTGTAGATTTTTATGAATGCTTCTGGCACTGTGTTGTTTGACGCGCTATGTGTTGTTTGTATCCGTATCGACTTTTTGTAAAGCTACACTTGGTATACAGTTAACTCTCGATAACTCGAAGTCCGAAGAGACTGGCTAAAACGTTCGAGTTGTTGGTAGTTCGAGGCATGGTAAGTTTCCACAACAGTCTTAAGAGTTTGGGACCCAAGGGGAAACTTCGAGATAAAAGAATTTTTGAGTTATAAGCTTCGAGTTATCGAGATCCGACTGTACTTAACTGTGGTAACTTTTTTTTTTAGAAAGAGCATAGATTGTTCAAAACTTGGGTCAAATGAACTTATTTGAGGTAAAATTGACAATAAGAATGGTAGGTTCGATCTGACATTTTGATTAGGCTGAAGATGAACAAATAAGAGCACAGGACATTCCTGGGAGATTTAGTTGGTTGTAATTAAAGTTCATCTTATTTAGACCTACGTAGATCTCGGTTCAACAAACGCATGCCAGTAGAACTTGGTATATAGGGGGTTTCTAAACTCTCGTTAAATAATTTAGGACAGATATAAGAGTTTATGGTGGAGTAAAGATTATCTGAGATACCCAGGTACACATCTTTAATTGTTCTCAAGTTATTAGTCGCAGATCAATAAGTCCCTAAATCATTTAGAAATTAGGGTTACCAATCCCGAATCCCGCAGGATATTTAGCGGGATTTTGCTCTGAATCCCGCAATTTTTTTTATATTCAAACGTTTACCAGCTTTTGCCGCTCATAAAACGACTATTTTCAGAAGCACCACCTGAAGTCGAAGTTCTTCCTCGTATATGCAAGAAGAGCAAGAAAAACTGTGTGTCTCGTTTGACCAACGATGGATTTCCCATTTGAGAACACAATAAAGTTTCAGTTTTCATACGTTCAGCAATTTAGAAAATGCGTAAAACTTATAAGCATTTTCGAAAACCATCACTAAAACTCAAAATCCAGTAAATTATGCTTTAGAAAAATAGAGAAAGTGTATTACATATTCCGAAACCCGCTGGAGTAGCCTGAATGCAATGTTGGAGTACTTCTGTAAACTTTAGTAATACACTCAAAACCTTTAAGTTACAAAGAGTGCACGCCAAAGAAGCTTACCAAACAATAATTGCTAGTATTAGGATCTGACTTTGTAGTGCTTTACGATTGCTGCACGGAATTCAAGAAGACTATTAATTCAAGTCAGTGTTGGGCATTAATCAACTAAATCCTCAATCGACTAAAGTAATCTGACTCTCATTTAGTTCCGACTAATATTTTAAAAATTTAATTCAATTGCAGACGAAGATTAACGTTAGTTTAAACTAACGCGTTAGTTGATTAAAAAAACTAATTTAGTTCAGATTGATTTAGTTCAGATTAAATTAATCAAATTGAATTTAGTCAGATTAAAAGTAATCATATTTAAAAGTAATCAAATTAATTTGATTAAATTTTTAATTCAGATTAAATTCGTAAAATATAAATGTCACATGAACAGAGACACATTTGTATTTCTACGTGTATGTACATATTTACGCAAGCATACACGAGTTAATACGTGTATATACGACTATGTGCGTAAATATAGTGTTTATAAACGTGTTTATCCCGCGTATGTTCGTGTACGGAGGTATATTTGAATTTTTAAGTGAATATACATATTTATGTGTGCATACACGAGTAAATATGTGTATATACGAGTATGTACGTGTACACAAGAGAATATGCATATGGATATGTGTTACCCCGAGTATACTCGTGTACAGAGGTAAATTTGCTTTTAATTGTGAAAACACATACTTATGCGTACACACAAGCGAAAATACGTGCATATACGTGTACACATGAGAATATGCGTATCGATACGTTTTATCCCGAGTCTAATCGTGTAAAGAGGAACATTTGTATTTCGACGTGCATATTCATATTGAAGCGTGCATATTCGAGAAAGTACGTGTATATACAAGTATGTTCGTGTACACACGAGAATATGCGTATAGATATTTGTTACCCCGAGTATACTCATGTAAAGAGGTACATTTGTATTTGTACTTGTATATACATATTTCTGCGTGCATAAAGGAGAAGGAACGTGTATATACAAGTATGTTCATGTACACACGAGAATATATGTAAACATACGTGTTACCTCGAGTATACTCGTGTACAGAGGTAAATTTCTATTTTAAACGTGTATAAATATATAGATGCATGCATATAAGAGAAAATACGTGTATATACGAGTAAGTACATGTAAACAAGACAAAATAAGTGTTTAACCCGAGTATACTCGTGTACGAAGGCACATTTGTATTTCTATGTGTGTATGCATATTTATGGGTTTATAAACGAGTAAATACATATATACGATTATGTACGAGTACACACGATAGTATGCGTATAGATAAGTATTACCCCGAGTATACTCGTGTACAGAGGTAAATTTGCTTTTAATTGTGAAAACACATACTTATGCGTGCACGCAAGCGAAAATACGTGTATGTACGTGTACACATGAGAATATGCGTATAGATATTTGTTACCCCGAGTATACTCGTGTAAAGAGGTACATTTGTATTTGTACGTGTATATACATATTTGTGCGTGCATATAGGAGAAGGTACGTGTATATACAAGTACGTTCATGTACACACGAGAATATATGTAAACATACGTGTTACAACGAGTATACTCGTGTACAGAGGTAAATTTCTATTTAAACGTGTATATACATATAGATGCATGCATATACGAGAAAATACGTGTATATACGAGTATGTACGTGTACACATGAAAATATGCGTATAGATACGTGTTACTCCGAGTATACTCGTGTAAAGAGGTACATTTGTATTTCTACGTGTTCATGCATATTTAAGCGTGCATATACGAGAAAGTATGTGTATATGCAAGTATGTTCGTGTAAACACGAGAATATGCGTATAGATATTTGTTACCCCGAGTATACTCGTGTAATGAGGTACATTTGTATTTGTACGTGTATATACATATTTGTGCGTGCATATAGGAGAAGGTACGTGTATATACAAGTACGTTCATGTACACACGAGAATATATGTAAACATACGTGTTACCCCGAGTATACTCGTGCACAGAGGTAAATTTCTATTTAAACGTGTATATACACATTGATGCATGCATATACGAGAAAATACGTGTATATACGAGTAAGTACGTGTACACATGACAATAGGTATATAGATACTTGTTTAACCCGAGTATACTCGTGTACGATGGAACATTTGTATTTCTACGTTTATATGCATATTTATGCGTTTTATAAACGAGTAAATATGTGTATATACGAGTATGTACGTGTACACATGAGAATATGCGTATAGATACGTGTTACCCCGAGTATACTCGTGTAAAGAGGCACATTTCTATTTCGACGTGTATATACATATTCAAGCATGCATATACGAGAAAGCACGTGTACATGCAAGTATGTTCGTGTACACACGAGAATATGCGTATAGATATGTGTTACCCCGAGTATACTCGTGTAAAAAGCTACATTTGTATTTGTACGTGTATATAGATATTTATGCGTGCATAAACGAGAAGGTACGTGTATATACAAGTATGTTCATGTACACACGAGAATATATGTAAACATACGTGTTACCCCGAGTATATTCGTGCACAGAAGTAAATTTCTATTTAAAACGTGTATACACACATTGATGCATGCATATACGAGAAAATACGTGTATATACGAGTAAGTACGTGTACACACGACAATAGGTATATAGATACTTGTTTAACCCGAGTATACTCGTGTACGATGGCACATTTGTATTTTCTACGTGTATATGCATATATATGCGTTTATAAACGACTAAATACGTGTATATACGAGTATGTACGTGTACACATGAAAATATGCGTATAGATACGTGTTACCCCGAGTATACTCGTGTAAAGAGGTACATTTGTATTTCTACGTGTTCATGCATATTTTAAGCTTGCATATACGAGAAAGTATTTGTATATACAAGTATGTTCGTGTACACACGAGAATATGCATATAGATGCGTGTTAACCCGAGTATACTCGTGCAGAGAGGAGAATTTGTATTTAAGATTGTACATACAATTTTATGCGAGCATATTCGAGAAAAGACAAGTATGTACGAGTATGTTCGTGTACACAAGAGAATATGCGAACAGATACGTGTAACCCGAGTATACTCGTGTACAGAGGTACATTTGTATTTGTACGTTAAAAAACATATTTATGCTCGCATACAACTTACGAGTAAAAAACATGTATTAACGAGTAGTTTTGTGCATATCCGTATATATACGCGTTATCCCGAATATCGTGTATACTGGAAATTTTTGTATTTCAACGTGTATATACCTATAAGTACGTGTAAAACACAAGTAAATACGTGTATATACGAGTAGATAAGTGTAAACCCAATTTTTTTTTTTGCACTTCTACCTGTTATCCCGAGTATATTCGTGGACGGAGGTATGTGTAATTTCTAAGTGTATGTACAATATTATTTGTGCATACACGAGTAAATACGTGATTACACGGGTATGTACGTGTACACAAAAAATATGCGTATGGATACGTTTTAATCAGAGTATACTCGTGCACAGAGGTATATATATATATATATATATATATATATATATATATATATATATACATATGTGGGAGCCGAGCTACTGGTAATAACTATGAAAATGCTTGTATTCACTTATAGAAGCACTCATTGATAATATAATTTTAGCTACTAAACATTTAATGATAACTAAACTACACATAACTAATATTTACAAAAATGATTACAATGCAGAAGTGCAGCCGTCTTGCTGCTCGTCTTTATACCACGTCTTACGTCTTTCATCTCATCAAAAGTGATTCACTCATCAAAAAGTTTTACCGCCCTTGGCGCTGTTCGTTCTGTCGCCGGACTCTACGTCGTCATCTATTGGCGAGTTTTCCATATAGGAAGGCTAAAATGTAAGAATGGCTATGCAAGTGTACCAGGGTGTACCAGAGTCGGCACCACATATATATATATATATATATATATATATATATATATATATATATATATATATATATATATATATATATATATATATATACATATATATATATATATATACATATATATTTATACATATATATATATAAACATACTCGGGGTATACTCGGGGTAACACGTATCTATACGCATATTTTCATGTGTACACGTACATACTCGTATATACACATATTTACTCGTTTATAAACGCATAAATATGCATATAAACGTAGAAATACAAATGTTCCATCGTACACGAGTATACTCGGGTTAAACAAGTATCTATACACCTATTGTCATGTGTACACGTACTTACTCGTATATACACGTATTTTCTCGTATATGCATGCATCAATGTGTGTATACACGTTTAAATAGAAATTTACCTCTGTGCACGAATATACTCGGGGTAACACGTATGTTTACATATATTCTCGTGTGTACATGAACATACTTGTATATACACGTACCTTCCCGTTTATGCACGCATAATTATCTATATACACGTACAAATACAAATGTAGCTTTTCACACGAGTATACTCGGGGTAACACATATCTATACGCATATTCTCGTGTGTACACGAACATACTTGTATGTACACGTGTTTTCTCGTATATGCAAGCTTAAATATGCATGAACACGTAGAAATACAAATGTACCTCTTTACAGGAGTATACTCGGGTTAAACAATTATCTATACACGTTTAAATAGAAATTTACCTCTGTGCACGAGTATACTCGGGGTAACACGTATGTTTACATATATTCTCGTGTGTACAAGAACATACTTGTATGTACACGTGTTTTCTCGTATATGCATGCTTGAATATGTATATACACGTCGAAATAGAAATGTACCTCTTTACACGAGTATACTCGGGGTAACACGTATCTATACGCATATTCTCATGTGTACACGTACATACTCGTATATACACGTATTTACTCGTTTATAAACGCGTAAATATGCATATAAACGTAGAAATACAAATGTTCCATCGTACACGAGTATACTCGGGTTAAACAAGTATCTATATACCTATTGTCATGTGTACACGTACTTACTCGTATATACACGTATTTTCTCGTATATGCATGCATCAATGTGTATATACACGTTTAAATAGAAATTTACCTCTGTGCACGAGTATGCTCGGGGTAACACGTATGTTTACATATATTCTCGTGTGTACATGAACATACTTTTATATACACGTACCTTCTTGTTTGTGCACGCATACATATCTATATACACGTACAAATACAAATGTAGCTTTTTACACGAGTATACTCGGGGTAACACATATCTATACGCATATTCTCGTGTGTACACGAACATACTTGTATGTACACGTACTTTCTCGTATATGCATGTTTGAATATGTATATAAACGTCGAAATACAAATGTACCTCTTTACACGAGTATACTCGGGGTAACACGTATCTATGAGCATATTCTCATGTATACACGTATATAAACGTATTTTCGCTTGTGTGCACGCATAAGTATGTGTATACACAATTAAAAGCAAATTTGCCTCTGTACACGAGTATACTTGGGGTTCCACGTATCCATATGCATATTCTCTTGTATACACGTACATACTCGTATATACACGTATTTACTCGTGTATGCACACATAAATATGTATATTTACTTAAAATTTCAAATATACCTCCGTACACGAACATACGCGGGATAACACGTTTATATACGTATATACCCGCACGTAGTCGTATGTACACGCATTAACTCGTGTATGCTTGCATAAATATATATATACACGTAGAAATACAAATGTGCCTCTGTTCATGTGATATTTATATTTAACGAATTTAATCTGAATTAAAAAAGTAATCAAATCAATTTGATTACTTTTAATCTGATTACTTTTAGTTTGATTAAATTCAATCTGATTAATTTAATCTGAACTAAATCAATCTGAACTAAATTAGTTTTTTTAGTCAACTAACGAGTTAGTTTAAACTAACTTTAATCTTCGTCTGCAATTGAATTAAATTTTTAAAATATTAGTCTGAACTAAATGGGAGTCAGATTACTTTAGTCAACTAATCAATCAATTACAAATTTAGTTGATTTTTTTAGTTGATGCCCAACACTGATTTAAGTGATAAAAGCACTCCTTTCCTGAAAAGCAAATTTTTTTCTATTTGACATAAAAATTTAATTTTTAGAAGAATAAAGTCAATCCCCCGGGATCCAGCGGGATTGGCTCCTTACAATCCCGAAATCCTGCGGGATCGAATTCGGTGCGGGATTGGAAACCCTATTAGAAATCCATTGCATTGGACTGAAAACCTTGGTGAACACTTGATTGGACAATACCATCTATTTAGATTGGGTGGCCGAACATTCATCACATTTTTTCAAGAGAAGTTTTTCCACAGTTATTGCAACATGTTTCCGTGACCAGCGCGTATGAGGTACCAAAAGGACGGAGCGCCACTTCCTTACCCCCGCGCATGTACGTTTTTATCAGTAGATGGTGCATTTCCAGAGCACTGGATTGTCGGGGCGGTCTCATCACTTGACCGGCCAAAAACTCCTGTCCTGATGGGGCTACATGAAAACTTCGGTCCAAGATCGCTAGACAGTGAAAGTGCTTTCTTGCAAGCAAGGGAGGGGGGGGGGGCGCCCTCCAGTTTTTCAGAAACGAGGCTGCCAATTTGATTTTAGTGATGATAGAAAAAAAAAAAGAAAAAAACCTGCGTAGTTTGAAAAATTGAAACATTAATAATAATCGATCAAATGGAATAAAAGTGAGAAAAAGTATTTTTTCTACAAAATTTTAAAAGAAAATCTTTCAATAATCGTTCGGAACATGCAAGAATCTGCATTATAATTTATCCAGCTGAAAGGCGTCGAAACGTACGTTTCAAACATTTTTTAATGAAACAGAAGTACTCAGAGCATAGTACAAAGCAAAGGAAAAAAAAAAACTTAACTATTAATAGAAAATGAACTGCAAAAAAAAAAAAAAAAATTGTGGTCAAAAAAGATATATATATATATATATATATATATATATATATATATATATATATATTCTGTTTTGAAGATAATTCATAACAGTCCAATAACGAAACATTTGCGACTAACAGAAAAGGTGAAGTTTATATAATTTCTGAAATAAAAATTCGAGTTGCTTCTTGCAAAATTTTGTAGGAAAGGCTCTTGATATATGAAAAAATAAATCAAAACAGGAAGCAAAAGCATTAAAAAATAACTTTCAAACAGAAATTTTGATTTTCGCAAAACTAATAGCTAAAATATTCAAAATAGCATCTGTCTGGGAAAATGTAATAGCAATCCATTAGTAAAAATATTATTATAAATAATCTTTTCAAAATAGGTTTTTGATTATTAAGGGGAGGCGGGGCATATAGACGCAAGAAAGCATATTTATACACAACTACAATTTCAGAAACCGGAGTAGATATTTGTAGCGTTTCAACAACCAGTCGTAGGACAACATTGAGAGTTTTTTTTTTTTTTTTTTCCAGTGTGGTTGCGCAAAACTTTTGTTTCTAAGTTGCAACATATTTCAGAACTTAGTAGAACTTTAGTGGCAACACTCAGAACAACAACAAGTTTTTACATCGTCTGCTGTGCCTTGTCGCAGTAATAGGACAAGGAGCAATTTCACAAAGAACAATCTTCATACTATCTTTATATGCACATACTTAGCTATTAAGCTATTTATATGATGTCTTGTAAAGCCTAAATGTGTTGAAGTGATGAACAGTATTAAATATCTTACGTAACTTAAGGTTTTTGTCGTGGTGATGTCAAGGCCGCGCCGTCCCTATGTGCAAGGTCATGCGGCGCACGGCGGCGCCAGAGTCAAAAAGGCGCCGAGCTCTACCAATCAAAAATGCTCCAAATGAGGGAAAAAAAATCTCCAACCAGAAAAATAAAATTTAAGTTTTCCTTATATCTAATAATGGTGGTGAAATTATACTGCTCACATGTTGTGTCTAAGCATACTATTCAAAAGCGCAATCGTTTACAGTGAAAACACATGATACTAGTTAATGCATACTTTTGCATTTTTCTTCCTATTTGGAGCCATGATTGCTATTTAAGTGTGTCTAGAATTTCACAAGTTTGAGCTTACGAAGCGCAAGAAATTTGCTATTTCCCATTTTGCTTCTTAAGATGTTGTACGTATTATAATCTGTGCAATATTTCTTTTGGTGTTTTTTAACTATTGTTCGAGGTAATTCCACTGTACTGCATTTTTTATGTTATCATACATAAAAAAAAATTTTGAAAAAAAAAAAAAAAAAATAGAACCGACTTCAAAATTGTTTTAAAAAGTGCAAAATAATTTTAGTCTTTAAACACCATCGATAATGCTTTTAAACATAATTTTTGAAGTTGGCGCAAAAACAAAACGTAAAATCCAGTGTAACCATGCTGTTCACATTTTTTTCAGAAAAGCATTCAAAGTTACGAACGAAACATTTATATCGTTATTCAAATATGTTGTCATCAATGCATAATTTATGTGATAGTGAAGAAACTGGGCCTGGTTAAATTTATAGTTGTAGTTGAGTTGTGGCTGTGAATGATTTTATCTATCGTTTTTGCGCCAACTTCAAAAATTATGTTTAAAAGCATTATCGATGGTGTTTAAAGACTAAAATTATTTTTCACTTTTTCGAGCAATTTTGAAGTCGGTTCTATTTTTTTTTTTTTCAATTTTTTTTTTTATTTCATTCTTTTTAGTGTAAATGTAGGTATTTCAGAAATAGTAAGAAGTTACCATCACGAAACTTCACTTATTTTTTTCATAAAAATGCTCCATGCTAAAAAAAAAAAAAAAAAACTATAAACACGAGTTAAATTTTAAGCGATTGGCACTAAAAACTTATCTTTGTTCCTCTTAAGAATTAATGTGTAGTTAATTTAACTATAACCATTTAAGTATTACGTTTTTCCTAACTAATTTACATTTCACAGCATTTAAGTTGCTCATGATGCAATTCTGTATTTTCTTACTTAGCCCCCATCATTTGTTATTGGCATAGATGATAACGAAAAAAATACTACTGTAGTTGAGGCAAATCTAATGGTAGTTGCATGAAATTTATTGTTTTTTGCCCATAACTTTTTTTCTAAAGGACAAAAATGGTCAAACAAAGTAATGGGACCTAAGTTGAGCCATCCCCTATCCATTAAAAAAAAATCATCAAAATCGGTTCACTAGGTGATACGCTGTGAGTGGACAAAAAAAAAAAAAAACATACATACGGTATGAACTGATAACCGCTTCCTTTTTGAAGTCGGTTAAAAAATACGGTAAGCACGTTTGCATATAATTTACTTGTGCATAATACACCATAAATTGTAGACAAAAATTTAGGTTAATTTTTTTCGTTCCGAAAAATAACAACTTAACCATAATTATTCGATTCCCCCCCCCCCCCCCCCCCCCCCCCATCCTTTTTCTTCAACTATTTGTGTATTAAGTTAAGGAAAGAGTTTTTGGACAATGTTTGTTTCAGATATTAAATTAAATGCTTTTTTAACGATTCCATAATTTAGAATTTTTCGTTTTACCGGCAAGTTTCAGTTTCAGATTTTAAAGTGGAATATCCTCTATAATATTATCCTTCAATTTAGAAATATAATCAGTACCCTCCTGTTACGTGGCGCAACCAGAGGGAGGGGGGGATCCACAGGGCACCCCTCTGGTTGCACACCATGCCCACTCCCCTCCAGAATGCCGAGTTAAATGTTTTTCAGAAATATGCTTTATTATTGATGGAGAAAAAAACGCGTCTTTGGAAAACCAAGTGATTTTAATAAGAAAAAAATAATGATGTTGGGGTAAAACTTTTTTTTTCAAAAGAAATCTTTGACTTAAAATTTTTCAATAGTTACAGCTAATTGGTCAGCTACTCGTCCCCTCCGTCCTATTTCTTTTATTTTTTCTTTATTATTTTTCTTTTTTCTAGTTCGTATGAATGTAAGAAAGTCTTGAAATGCTATTCGTCCTAATCTTCCCCCCCCCCACCACCAAAAGTATTACGGATCATCTCAAATTTCGTTTCCAGAACTTCAATATCGCAAAATTTCCAGGGAAAACCCCTGAATACCAAACAAGACTGAACTACTTCCGAAAATCAGCTAAAATTGCGTTTTTGGAGCTTCAATTTGAAAGATTCCTGGCCCTAATGTTACCAAATATGGTCTTGCAATTGTGTTTTTAAGATTTCAATTTCAGAAAATATTCGGGCAAGGGCCTCCGAACCGCTTTCCTTTAATATCATCAAAAAATAGGTTTTTTAAACGTGACTTACGAGAAATTTAAGTGGAATAGGCTCTGAACATCTTCCACTAATATCATAAAATATAGCTTAAGTTGTTTATAGCATAAAGTATAGCTTAATTTTGAAAAATTTTCCAGGGAGGAGCTCCAGAATACCATTCCTGTAAAAATCTTCAAAGTTGTCTGCAATTGCGTTTATAAAGTTCAATTTCGAAAAATTGGAGGGGAGAGGATTAATTAATTTCTATGTACTTTTCAAAAAAAAAAAAAAAACCCATCGGGTGGAATCCAGGAGTTTCCTCCCTTGTTCTAACGTCAATAAATATGCCCTGTAATCGCGTTTTAAGGCTTTTACTTCTACAAATTTCCACGTAGCCCCTTGAACTTTTTTTCCCCATAACACCACCAAAGACTGTTTAAAAATTGCGTTATTAAAACTACAAGTTTCAAAATTTTTCCGAGGAGAACCCCTGGTCCCCTCTTTTTAAAAGAGAATGGTTTTTCAATGTGCGTCTATTACTATTTTCTAGTTGTGCACTGCTCCTGTCCTGTTGTGATGTTTTAACAGGCATAAAAGTTTTATTAATTATGCATCACTTAGAGATTAGATAGATATTCAAAGTGGCGTTAACTTTGATATTTAAAATATTTTCCTTTTCCAAAACGCATTATTAGCATACCAGAGGAGCTGCTGAACTCAAAATGATTTCGAGGTACGAAGTAAAAATGTACGCCATTTTCCAAAACTAATATTCACACACTATTTTTTGTATAAATTAAATGCCAAACGTATTTTTTTTCTTCCATTTCATATTTGTGTACAAAACCTGCCTTCAGGTGTTAACTATATTTTCCCTGAACGCCAAAGCATAGAGGCGCTCACAAGACATTTGCACGACGGCGCCGATCAGGCTTGGCACGGCCCTGTGTGGTGTTCAAATATTCCAAAGGTAAGTTGAATGCATTCTTCAATCAATATGAGCGATACTTTTCTTAAAAATTCAGTGTATCTAGTACTAATTGGTCATATTTTAGAAAAGTACATCGAGGTAATTTGATACAACAAGACAACACCATGCTCAATGTGCTCCCTGTCTGAATCCATGGCTTGATTAGTGTTTTAAATTTCCCAAGTAGTGTACATTAGTCATTACCTTTTAACACTGGGGTTCCTAAACTTTACCGCAGAGCGGCACCCTTTGAAGAATTTGAATTTCTCACGGCACCCATTTATCTGTAGGGTCTGTTGGGGTAATTTGGGTATAAAAGTGACCTACTTTGAACTTTCCAGTCTTGTAATAAATTTATATGTACATATTTTTTGAGCAATCACGATTGCTTATTGTTCTCACTTGACTGTTTTGATGTCCTTTGATTTTATTTTCACACCGCCACCCTCTGCAGCATCACCGTCGACCGGGTCCTCACGATGCTGCTCCTATAGCGAAAGCCGTCTCCAGGTTGCATCCATGTCCTACACACACGCGCATACATACACAACTACACACACACACACACACACGCAAACACACACACACACACGCACGCACACACACACACGCGCACACACACACAAACACCTACACACACATACACAAACACATACACACAACTACCTACACATTCATGCCTGCACACAGACACAAACACATATGCCTATACACACATACACATACCCCCCCCCCACACACACATTCATATACACAACTACCCACACACTTATGCCAGCACACAGACACAAACACACATGCCTACACACACATACAGTCTGAGTAAAAACTTTAAGTCCAGTGCACTTTTTTGAGAAATTGGACACACCTTAAACTTAGGATAAAAAAGTCATATGAGTGATAATTATTAACCTTAAATACAAGTAAAAAAGACAAACAAATTAATTGTAAGTGTTTCATTATCAGAAAATATTACAGATCAATATTTGAACCTGAGTAAAATCTTTAAGGCCAACATAGAAAAAAGCATATGAGGACAAAAATTCTAATATTTATAAGCTTGTGGGGGAGCCATTCCTTCAAATTACTTCAAATATTCTTGTTTTCATGAATGAAACTAGTTTTTGACAAAATTCGGGATTGTATTTTTTACCATTCATCTTCGATGGTATTTTTCAGCACTATTGATGAAGTAAAATGTCTCTTCTTTGCATAAAATCTTCTTGCTAAGTCACCCAACAAGTTCTCTATCGGGTTAAGATCTGGAGACTTAGTTGGTCATTTCAAAGTTTCAACATTGTTTAATTGGAGCCTATTTTTTGCACTGTTACTCGGATGGATAGATGCATTGTTTTGCTGATATTTTCAATTTTCTCCAGCAATAAATTCAGCATTTGGTAAAAGATGACTTGGGAGGACATTTTGATATGCTTGTGAGTTCATTTTACCTAAAACAAACACAACTGAGCACACACCATTGTAAGCAAAGCACTCTCAAGTTCTGACAGAGCCTCCATCTAATTGGCGCTTGTAGATTATTTTTTTCTTTTCGTAAATCATGCCAATAGTACTTCCGTCCGTTTGGTCCATCCAAACTCCACTTCTTTTCGTTAGAAAAAAATATTTGTATTCATTGGTTACCCCAGGTCATGATTTCCTAGCTAAAGTTGAAACGCTCTATATTGTGCATTTTCAATAAATGAGGTTTAAGCAATTTTGCAGCATTAATAAAATTTCCACACCTTCTATTTGTGTTATATATCGTTTTTGACAAACATTTAAACCTATCGTCTGAATAAGTTTCCTGGTTAAGTACTTTTCTGGTAATGTAATAATTTCCAAACTCTTCTTCCATGACGCGAGAACAAAGCTTTAAGTTTTCACGGATTTTCTTTTTACCCTAACTGTGTTTAAATCAAACAAAAATGTTGATTTCAGTCTTCGATCTTCCTGTTTTTTCGCAATAGTACGCCTACTTATCCTTGTTGAAGAAAAAGCTTCAATCTGCCCTCTTTTTCTTGAACAGTTACCTTTTTTACCTTACGATATCGTCACAAATAGAACAAACACTTTGAAGAAATTAATCACAAGACTGCAAGTTGAAGGGTTTCCACAATCTTGTTAACTGAGGTGACATTTATTACAGTACTAGTGGCACCCGCACGGCTTCGCCCGTAATAGAAAAATTAAAGGTCTTTTGGTTCGCCTGTATATTTACAAACAATGTATGGTGAATTTTCTCGCCAATTGGCTTGTACCGACGTTACAGTTCCACGTTATGATAATTTCGTATCTCGCCAATTGGCTTGTGCCCATGTTACGGTTCCACGTTATGATAATTTCGTAATTTATGATAGTTTCTTTCTTAAAATTGGAATAAAAAAAGAACCGCATCGAATTTTCGAAAAATCGCTTCGAGGTGCACACTAGGGTGGGCCGAAATAAGCCGAAAAATTTTTTTTTTCGAAATCAATTTTTGGATAGCGCGCAAAAGTTGCGTAGTGAGCTAGTTAGCACTCACAAAAAATTTCTTGGATATTAAAAAATATCTAGCCGGCGCTATTTGACATTGAAAAACCGTAAAAAAAGAGAAAAATGAATTTTTGTCGAAATTTTTTTTTAAAAACTAAATTCCAAATATTTTGCTGGAATGCACCGAAAATGTTATATAATGAGCCAGTTCGAGCCATAAAATGTTTCATTGATTTTAATGAGCATTTAACCGCTCCTTTCCGACATCAAAAATTGGAGAAAAATGAAAAAATATTGAATTTCTTTAAAAACCAATGTGAAAATTATTTTTCAAAATTAAATCATAGATTAATTAATTAAATAGCACTTTTAATCATAGTAATTATTATCACGCAATAGTATCATACATTTTCTAGAATTACATATATAGATAATAAAATTTTAAAAAAGAAATCTTCAAATTTGATTTATAATACCTCAAGCATAATGAATATTATTTTTTGGAATAATATTGTCCCTGTTATCAAATGATGGAAGTTCTTTCCTAGCATGAAGTTTTGCACGAATGTATCCATCTCGTGCAGTTTCACCACGAACTTTTATTGCAGCTTCGGTTATTAGTTTCACACAACGTTTCACAGCTTGCGTGTGACAGGGAAATTTCTCGACAGTAAACTCTGTAGAATGTTCTTTGCAAATTTCTTTCCATTGTTGGTCTTTTAGATGCATTGTAAGAGTTGGCTCTGTTACAACACAGTTTGCCCAATCAACTAAATCAACATAATCAACGGCTTCAAAATTGAGTTTAGGACGCTCAAAAAATCGTACACCATCCGAGCTCTTCGTCTTCTTATTTCTAGAGTTCAGAATGCGCCTAACAGCTAATTCCCGAATGTATTTTCTTGAGTCAAACAACATTGTCAACAGTAGCTGTTCAGGATGAGCGAAATATGCATTACTTGAGAGAACTTTGAAAATTATCTCCTTAACGTTGTCTGGAAACTGCCTTCCAAGAGAAATCATTTTCCAAAAATGTTGGGCGCCGTACTGGCAGTTCGATTTTATTTTTATTTCAAACCACATTGGAGCATAAACTAACATTACGTACTTTACAAGTATTGTAAGATTTTCTGATGGAGTTGGAGTGCCTATATACAAGCGCAACAAATGGTTTGCAGTTGTCAGCCATCGCGCTCGACTGACTGAGTTTGCCTGGGCTACTGTCAGCCACGCTTGAAGGACAACTGACCATCTTTTACGGCAAGACAGATTCTATACAAATATTGTTGTTAATACTTAAATTTTTTACATCTTCTATGTCCAAAACCAGAAGATTGCAGTCAATTTTATCATATTTGACCACCGGATTTTTTTGCAATCTCTAAGAAGTTGTTCGATAGCTCCAGAATATGAATGTGGCCACTTTGTGCAACCGTCCAATTCCAGTATAAGATGCCTCAGTGGCAACTCATTGTGGACATTGGACGCAAGAGAGGACCCCTTTAATTGCTTAACTCCCAGCTGTGGAGGTGTAGAATTACAGCATTTCTTAAAGAAGAATACTTGCGTTCAATTCATTAATCAGTTTAAAGGACTTCAGAGGATTCACATTTTTTTAATACTCAAGGGCTCTATTTGTCAAATATATATAAAATAGTTATAAAATAATCTTAGGAATAATAGAAGTAGTTGAGCGCCGTTTATTATCCCGAAGAAACTACTGGAACCAAAGATTAAAAAATTAGCATCTTATGTAACTATTTTTTATTTGAGTGTGTGCATTTTTTAAAATTCGCGTACAAATGTCGCATGAAATTGATTGAATTTTCACTGTTTTTTCTAGGTAACGTATTGCGTAACATTTCAGTACTTACTTATTTCGAAACTACTTTTATTTTTATTTTATTTTTTATTTTTTCATTTTTCCAATGTTTTAGTCTTAAAGGATTGTAGCTAAATATTCTACGAAATGTATAAAAATCATTGAGGATTTCAACTAATGCACTGACAGATACTTCTAATGTTTGTTGAAACTAGCTTCAAACTTTTATTTTTGCCTCCCCCCCTCTTTTTTTTTTGAAAAAAGTGCATTTTTGTCCTTTTTTTCAGTTTTTCAAGGTCAAATAGCGCCGGCTAAATATTAAACAAATTTAGCGAAATTTTTTATGGGTAATAACGGGTCCATATAGCAACTTTTCCGCACTATCCAAAAACAGATTTCCAAAAAAAGTTTTTTCGGCCCACCCTAGTGCACACCCCCATGCTACAAACTAACTTTGTGCCAAATTTCATGAAAATCGGCCGATCGGTCTAGGCGCTATGCGCGTCACAGACATCCAGACATCCAGACATCCTCCGGACAGAGAGACTTTCAGCTTTATTATTAGTAAAGATAAGTACTTGCAGTTTTTTAAAAATACTAGTGGCCTTAAAGTTTTTACTCAAGCTGAAATGCTAACTTTGAATAAACCACTGCTTTTCTGGTTATTGCATGCTTTACAAATCCTGTCTGTTGTGTTATTTCTTACCAATGAACATTAATAATTAATAATACAATAATATTAAAAACCCTTTAATTTCATTTTCCTTTTTTCAAAGAAAATTATACTGGCCTTAAAGTTTTTACTCAGGCTGTACATATACCCCTACACACAAACACACATACCCCCCACACACAAACACACATGCCTACATACACACACTCGTGATTGCGAAAAGCATAATTTGAATTCAAGATGTCAAAATTCAAATTATTTTTTTTTTCTTTTTCTTGTTTCAGCTTAGCATTATGACTTTCCAGAATAGTTTTCTACAAATTACATGTTAATAGACTCATTTATATATAAGTGCCAAACATAAGATTCACTATACCCAAATTACCCCGTGGATGAGGGAATTTAGGTATAGAAATGGTTAAAGGGCAAAGCATGGTTTAAATAACAATCTTACTCAATGTTTTCAAACTTAGGTTGAGTGTAGGTACAATAGAAATAATGTAATAGTATGAATACTATTTTTTTAAGTATTAAGATGGATTTTAGCTTGAAAATAGCACAATATGGCAAGCCGTTAATGGACGGGAAGTGGTATTTTGTTTCAGGAATATTTAAGAAAATTTAAACAACCTTCCAATTCATTTTTAACATACATATATTACCTTGAGTAGTGAGGATGCACATACATACTTATGTTTGTAGTCCAATAAAGTTATTATTTGTCCTTCTGATAGGTAAAATGTAATGTATACCCAAATTACCCCATATTTTTAAATCATTAGTTACATGAAAACTAATTATGTTAAATGTTTCAATTCAATGCCAAATTAAAGTAAACATATGTAATGTCTACATACCTAAACTTGAAAAACAAAGAGTGGCAGGTTAATTAGCAGCATTACTTGGAAGTAATTGGTTTGCATCGCATTGACATCTCCAAAAAGTTGAATTTATTTTTTATCAATTTCAAAAAGAGTGTTGACAACTTTTTTTCAGCATATACTCATAGGTAACGATGATATTTATAACTGTGAATTTTTGCAGGTGTATCAAATGAATAGTTTTCATTTTATTCAATAAAATATAACCTATACCCAAATTATCCCGACTACCCAAATTACCCCAACGAACCCTATTGCATATGCATGTATTGACACCGTGGACACTTCGCGGCACCCTTTGCCTATCTCTCCGCCAACCCAGACTGCCGCGGCACTCACTTTGGGATCCCGTCTTAACGTATTTAATGTTTTTTTTTTCTTGCTATACCAAATTATTAATGTGTCATTATGAAGCATCACAAAGAATTTACTACAATAAGACGTATTGTTCCTTGTGCGCGATTTATGGCATGATTCAATTGGAACATAAGCATTAATAACTGTTGTTGAAATATAATATCCTTTGTTTCAATCATATTCAATCGGTATCTAAGTGCTCCCCGCTAGCTGCATCAATAAGCACCGTTTGGGGGGGGGGGGGGGGGGCAGATTGAATTTTCAGAATATAAAAGTTTTTACTGCCAAAAAATAATTAAATGAATTTTTACCTATTAATCTTCCTTACTTCCCCTTATATCATCGAAATTTCACGGGATTACATAAAAATATGATTCAAAATTTCAACGAACTATGGAAGGCGCTGTAATCTCTAATGGTAGTTGGAAGAAGGAAAACAAACAAATGCCGTAACTTATAACCTGCTTTCAAGTATAGTGAATGATAGAAATTTTTCATTATGTTTATGGGAGGGGGGGGGGATCAACACAAACTGCCTGAAGCCTGTATTTTACCACAAAGGCAGACTGTTTAACTGAATGTTTTACTTCTTTTGGTAGTTTCATAAATCACCGCAAGGTAACGTATTCAGTCTCTTGAGTTACGAACAAAATATCTTGTTAATAAATAAAATAAAAATCCATTGACACGCAAAAATACGATCTAAAATCAAGATCTGTGACGAGCCCTACATTTTAGTTCTAACAGCTAATATATATATCGTCGTCTCAGAGCAACAGTAGGATAGCTTAGTGTTATTCGCAACTCCAGCGCTCGAATACGCTACCTTGCGGTGATTTACAAAATTAAAGAAGGTAAAACATTGCGTTCCACGTGTGTCTGTTTGGTAAACACAGGCAGTTTGTTATGAGTAGTTATTAACGCATTCGATGTATCTTAGATTGCCTTCAGCAACAGAAATTGTTTCGTCCCGTAATCGTATTCTCGAGCGTCTCAAAATAATGTTAGTTTGCATTATTTCCCTCTAAAAAGCGAGTTGATTTTCGTAAATGGCGAAAGCGTAAACACAAGAAAACTCTGGATTAAAAAACTTCGCATTATCAACGAATATGCTCGTCCTTTCGATGCATTTATTTTTCTTCTTTTTTGAAAGAGGATAACGTTATATCAGGTAAATTTATTTTTATTGTTTTGTGTGAATTTGTAACAATATGGATTTTTTTTAATCTTTTAAGCTCGAAAGAAGGATTTGATAACATTAGCAGAAGAATTAGAACTTTCATCCTTGCCTAGTTCAAAAATAAGTAATTTAACTAACCTTATTTTACTGCAGCATTTACAGTGGCTCCCAAAAGTGTTCGTACACTTTGAAAATTTTTAGTAAAATCGAAATAACGTAAAACTGAATTCGAATATGAAGTCCAATATTTTTTCGCATCATTCCTATGTCATTCTAAATAAAACCCTGTAGTTTTTTCAAAATATTGACGGATCTTCTTCTTGAAATGGGTCAAAAAACGAAGAGACAGAGAAATAATACGCCACAAAAGTCTTCGTACACTCAGATATTTTCGAATAAATTCATGATTAAAATTTATCATACGTCGTTTTTTTATTATTTTCGCATTGTGTTGACCCTTAAAAGTCATTTGGCTTTAATTTTTTATTTATTTATACCGTAATATTGTGCTTATTACTTTAAAATGGCTGGTATTCGTAAAAACCACAAACACCATTTGAAGTTTGAATTTTTTCCTCACAGTATCGGTAAATTGGTTCGAAATGTCTCTAAATTAGTTTATTTATTCCATTCTATAGTGCAGTGCTTGATAAAATGCTTTAAAAAAAGAAACGGACCGAAAACAAGGTAAGAAAAGGTCAACCGGCTAAGTTGACAAAGTGTGATCGAAGACTTACAGTTGAAAGATTTGTGAAAATTACACATTTGATTGCTGTAAAAATTTCTGCAGCAATGAAATGAAAATTTTTACACTTAATTTTCACCTAAAATTGTTCGCCAAGTTCTCTGATTAGCTAGATTAAATTGGATCTCTTCCCGCAGAAATTTGAGTATAAGCCCTTTTACTTAGCCCTTTGCATAACATTTTTTCCTTCATTACATCCTCATATAAATAATAGCCGATGATCGAGTAACCCGCGTGTTTCAACAAGGAAACTCGCGCCACGGCATGATCATTTGATAATATGTTTCGGTAATGTTTAACATGCAGGGAAAGGCTTTATTGTGACAAGGGCGAACTCGATCTGGTAACTTAACTGTTTTACTGGTGAGACTCATTTCAGGGGAATAAAGAAACGAAAATACGGTCAACAATGAACGCTACCTACTGGAGTTTAGGGTTAATCCAATGGAATAGGGTTACAATTTCAACTTTCAAAATATCACCAAGCAGTCAATTGTTTAGTTCAAATGTAGAAGAGTAGAAGCAATTTTCTCCCGTCATATCTTGAGGGGCAACTTTCTAGTTACAAAATAAACGTACATATGGGTCTCGTGCAAGTTTTACGAGAATACGCTTTCATAAGTTATTACATTTGATATTTAATGGAAACTCGCTAGCTTGAAATACCGCAAAAAGGATTTTCAAAACATCCTGGCTTCAAACTATCTTCTTGGAGAAAGGCTTTCCAAGCACTTTATTGGCATCGTTACTGCTGAAATGAACATTTTTTTAAGAACATGATTAGAGTAGTCTATAGGGCTTAGTTTCCAACAATATTAGTGCTGGAGCCCTAGCCCTAAAGTCCTTATAGAAATTGTTTTCACTCATGAATGGCTAGAAATTCGTCTAAAATGTTAAAACTCGCATACAATCGAGTAAATTAATTTGCATAGAATAAATTTGAACCTTAATTTGCATAGAAGGGCGGGAGCGGAGCTCCCGCCCTTCTATGCAAATTAAGCCCTGGTTCTCCAGTTTAGTCATACACATATACCCATTTTGATTAATATCTAACAAAATGATCAAAAGTTGTTTACTTTTTGTTTTCATTTTTTGAGTTTAAATTTTAAAAGTACGTTTTTACGAACTAGGGAGGACGTTACCTATACGCTCGATAAGTTTAAATTTTTATCATTTCCAAAAAAAAAAAAAAAAGTCTATGTATCAGTATTTTGTAATTTATACTTTAAAAGGGTTTATGAGCAGCGGATTTACCTTAACGCAAATGTCGAAATAGCGAGGTTTCCCCATGACCATAGAGCCCCGTAGGAGTCAAAATTGAACTGCATATGGTAAATGTTTAACAAAATTTCGTGATAGACAATTGGGGCCTGAAAAATGCATTTCGACGCGCCTCTGTAAATCTGCCGCTCCTTTAGTAGTCATTTCAAACGATGATTTTTATCCGATTTATTGGAACAGTCGTGGCGTCCTCTATATATTTAAAAGTAAAACACAAGAGGAGTTTCGTTCTGCTTTATTTTTGCTGAGGTTTAACCGAGTTCAAAACTGTTAAACCAGTTTCAAAATGAACTAATATTTTTAAGGTTTTTATTGCTTGCATCTTTAATGTAATTTGCTCATTTTTTGCTTCAAACTATTTGAAGTACTTTAATGTTTGAGGAAAAATATCGTCTTTAGCTAATTATTAAGCTGAGTTTTAGATAGATTCATTAGTCGTGTCAACTGTTAGTTGGGAAAATGCTTCGATGATATTTGGTGAAAGTGTAACCGAGAGAAAACTTTGTATTCTAAACAAGGTGTAAAAAATCAGGATGTTCTTTTATTGACACTGAAAATATAAATTCGGTATGTTTAACAAGTTTTTATCTCTATAGTCTATACTTACGCGAAAGGAAATGAATTTCATCTGTCAATGCAGGGGTGCTCGCCGGGGTAGGGCAGGAAAGGGGGGGGGGAGGTAAAACGAATAGTAGGAACTCGTACATTTAAATAAGATTAAGGAATAATTAACCAATCTTGTTTTTGTGCATAATTATAAAAGGAAAAGTTGCAAACATTGATGCTGGATCATATCTTTCCAATTCCATTTTTTGCCAAATGAATAAATGTCAAGCAATAAGAGACTCGCTTTATAACTTTATTATGGTCAGTTCACTATTTGGAAGATGCTGAATAAAAAAGATTTTTTTCACACTATACAAATTCAATTATATATCGCTACGTTATTTTCAAAAATATTGTTATCAAATTTTTTTCTAAAGTTCACTGACATGAAGTGCGTTCAAGTCTTACAGTTTAATTTTTTATTTTGCTTAGAATGTATCAGATTGATTGATATTGTGTTACGTTAGTCACAAAAGTACTCTGTTTTCTATTTCAAAGCTAAACTAAAAAAGTAGACAGACAAAACTTACTATATTTTCCTACATCCGTCTCGTAGCTACTTAAAAAGTGCAAGATATTTATTTTATATGAAGTAGATATAAAAAAATAGCGTGACTAACTTAACAGTTGAGCTGTGAGTAACGTAACAGTTTAGATGTGACTTGATTAAAAAATGACTTACTATTTAAAACTTATTTACTAATTTGAATAAATAAACATATTGAATTAAGTAAAAAATACTTAGGAAGTAAAATCGTTCCACTAATTTAGAAATGAATATGGGGAGGTGTGGTACGTTGGACCGTGGGGCACGTTGGACCGGTCTCAATTATTTTAATACTATTAATATTTTTTATTTTATTTTATGACCAACAAATAGCACCTATGGTAGTACAAATCCTATAATGAAATCATATGATATAGTAATATTGAACAAATTTTATTCCAGAAAGTGTTATTTCAGTAGTCCTGAGTAATTTTCGGAAAACTGTAACTTTTTTTTTTTTTTTTAATGATTTTCATCAAGATTGCGGGGAAAAAATTGAACTCCTTTCTTATAATAAGTTCTTTTAGTTCACAATAATAGGCAATGTTTTCATTTTTTGTCAAAAAGAAAAAAAAAAATTACGACAGCACTTTTTCAAACCAAGAAGACGGGGTATTTTGGTCCACTCTTTGTGGGGCACGCTGGACCGGACCAAACTTCCCCACCCATAATTTAAAAACTTTTTTTCTCTTAAATCTCCATAATCATAACAATATTCTAAGTGTTTGTATATTATACATTTATTTCATTTCATGTTACACATGTTTCGAAATAATAATAATAATAACTTAGGGCAAAAAAAGCAAAGATAATTATTTAACAAAAAATATACTAAATTGATTTTACCAAAAGATTCATTTCATATCTTCACTTTTTTACAATTTATATTTTCAAATATACTTTTAAATTTTTTCCAGGCACTAGTTTTCTAAGAGTAAAATATGCAATACATGCTATAATGAAATTCCTGCATTAAACAATTTCTTTTTTTTTGCTAAACAAGCATTCTACATAAAAACAAAATAAAACAAATAATTGATTAAAGGAATAAAAAATTATACTTTTGCTTAAGATTATCTAATTTTATTTTTGAGCAATCACGATTGCTTATTGCTTTCATTTGACTGTTTTTGGCGTGCTATCATTTTTCCCACCGGCGCGGCGCCACCCTCTGCCAGCACCACCCGTCGCGTCGGCCGGCCTCACGAAGCTGCTCCTCTAGCGAAAACCGTCTCCAGGTTGCGTCCATATCCTACACACACACGCATACATACACGCACCAACACACACGCACACACAAACACATACACACACAGACACAAACACACACGCCTACACACACACACACTCGTGATTGCGAAAAACATAATTTAAATTCAAGACGTCAAAATTCAAACTTTTTTTTGAGCAATCACGATTGCTTATTGCTTTCATTTGACTGTTTTTGGCGTGCTATCATTTTTCCCACCCTCTGCCAGCACCACCCGTCGCGTCGGCCGGCCTCACGATGCTGCTCCTCTAGCGAAAACCGACTCCAGGTTGCGTCCATATCCTACACACACACGCATACATACACGCACCAACGCACACGCACACACAAACACATACACAAACACCACCATACACACACATACACAAACACATACACACACGCATGCATACAGACACCTACACATACACACAAATACACACAACTGCCCACACATTCATGCCTGCACACAGACACAAACACATATGCTTACACACACACATACACATACCCCGCCCCCACATACACATACCCCGCCGTTTTTGCACACACAAACACATACACAAACACCACCATACACACACATACCCCTATACACATACACAAACACATACACACACGCATGCATACAGACACCTACACATACACACAAATACACACAACTGCCCACACATTCATGCCTGCACACAGACACAAACACATATGCTTACACACACATACACATACCCCGCCCCCACGCACACAAACACTCATACACACAACTACCCACACACTCATGACTGCACACAGACACAAACACACATGCCCCTATACACATACACATACCCCCCCCACACACACACATACAAACACACACTCGTGATTGCGAAAAACATAATTTGAATTCAAGATGACAAAATTCAAATTAATTTTTCTTTTTTATATTTGATTTTAAAACACAAAGATATGCTAACTTAAAGCCGTCAATTTTATTGTACTTTTTCTCTGAAATATATGGTGTTAGTGCAACAGGATTCTTTTCTTTTTGGAGTTGTTTCATGCAATGCAGTGAAGAAAAAAAGAGCTCCCCCCCCCCCCCGCCCCAGCAAATATTGATGTAACTTTGCATAAAAGTAACGCATGACTTTTCCTTCCGAAACCCAGTCCAATAAATGTGCTACATCCAAAGCTCTGAGAGTAGCACTTTTATATTCCCATATATTATTTAACACATCTTTAGTTAACTTCAGTATTGTCTCATGAATATTCAATAATTGATTTTTCTTTTGATTTTTAAAAAATAATTGTGCACTAATGGTGAATGCTTATTACTGCTTTCAATTAAAGATGATTTCTCAATTAAAATCAATTTAATATGTTATATTGATCTTTAAACTTTATATTTGTCACTCTACACACAAAAGAGAATAAGGTAGTTACCACGTTTAATAGTATAGATCACTAGCGCAAAATTATCATAAGATGGACGTTTAAATTACGAAATTATCATGACGTGGAACCGTAACATGGGAGTGCGAATAAACTTGGCCAATTGGCGAGAAATTCATCATCCATTATTTGTAAATATACAGGCGAACCAAATGACCTTTTAATTTTCTACTACGGGAAAAGCCGTGCGGGTGTACCACTAGTGTAAAAATAAAGCATTCCTCTGCATGTCAAACATTAACAAAAAATATTATCAAATTATCACGCCGTGGCGCGAGTTTCATTGTTGGTGACGCCAGGAGCGTTACTCGATCATTCGCTATTATACATCGAATAAAGGCCTGTATTCAGAATTTGAATTACAGAATAAATAAGGTTAAGAAAGAGAGTGTAACAAAGTCAAACAATTACGAAAAATTGTTTGACTTTGTTACACTCTCTGACTTTGTTACTAGCCAAAGTACAGAGAATTAATGACAAGTGTCCAGTCACTTAATGGCGCTCAGTCTGCCCATTGTGTAAAAAATATTTAAATATCTTGTTCAATATTACATTTTAACTCCGCAGATGTATTATAACTGTTCGTTTGACAAATCAGTAAATCTTAAAAAATAGTGTAGATTATTGAAAACTATTACAGAGGATTTTATGACGGTACTTAGTCTATTGGCAGAGTAAGAGGCTTGTCTCTTGCATAAAGTTTAATTTTCAAAAGAAAAAGATTAAGGATTTAATTGACTCAAACCTGATGTTATTAAACTTGTAAAAGCCTTTTTTTTTTTTTTTTTTGACCGTTCCAAATTCAGTTAACTAAAGGAAAGCCTTCTATTCATTTCTATTCAACTTTCTTACAGTGATTTAAATAAAAGAACGGAGCCATAATACACTATAGAAAGTTTTAAAGAGTGTAAAAGTACTTTAAGTGTTGGAAATTAGTTTCAATGAATATTTATGAATTGTTCGTGATTTGATCGTCACGTTAAACACACGCAATCTTTAGTAAAAGTTACACTCAGGAACAAAAAAGTTTCAGCTTCAATGAATGTGTAGTATATTTTTGAAGTAAATTGTTCACCTTTTTAAAATATATATCGCAGCCAATTTTAAATGCCTGCAGAACTCTTAGAGAAATTTGCCTCATAATGTGACCATCATTTTTCTGGGTTACATGTATGTTACGTTAGTCACAATGCGATTTTTTTTTTTGAAAAAATGCTTTTTTAGCAGTTATTGTATTCACGAAAAAATTTTCATCAAAAATTGGCCTTGATTTCCATTTTGCTCGCCCTCGAATGAACATTGAGTTTTTTTTTTTCAACCCGACCACACGTGGATATATGCCTAAGAACCTATAGACACAGGAAATATCCATTTTGACGATCCTCGAATTAATTACAACGAACTTTCTCGTGAAGTCTGTATGCACGTATGTATGTGCTAATGTGTGTATGTGCGTATGTATCTCGCGTAACTCAAAAATGGTATGTCCTTTCCTAGAAAGTTGAAATTTGGTGCGTAGACTTCTAGTGGGGTCTAGTTGTGTGCCTCCCCTTTTGGTTGCATTCAAATGCTCCAAAAGGGGTTTCTTACGACTTTTTGGGGAGAAACCATTGTTAATTTCAATGCAAACTCAAGTCGTGTTATACACCAAGTGGTGGCAAACACTTGGCGATATATTGCCAAGCTTTTGGTCGCCAAGTTTTTTCGCCAACATACGCACATACATACGTACGTACGGACATCACGAGAAAACTCGTTGTAATTAAATCGGGGATCGTCAAAATGGATACTTCGGGTGGCTATACGATCTTAGGCACATATCCACGTGTGGTCGGGTTGAAGAAAAAAAAAAAAAGAAAAAAAAAAACCTCAATATATTCATTCCGGAGCGAGCAAAATGGAAATTAAGGCCGATTTTTAAATGAAATTTTTTTCGCGAATACAATATTTCCTTTTTTGTAAAAGGAAGTGAAAAGCCAAGTTCAATATGATGTCTCTTTGTAGGCATAAAAGCAATGATCGAGGAAGTAAAATTACTTGAAAGGAATTTTTTTTAGTGACTGTTGTGTTGGATTTCTTAATAAAGAGCTACTATACCACGGCGTTGGGTTCGTCAAAGATAATCAAATATTTAACATTGTCAATAAATATTTAAAATCAATATTTATAGTTAATTAAATATAGTTTACTTCGTGAAATTGCAGTCCAGAAAATCATTAATCTAATGAAGTTTTATATTGACCAATTTCCATCCCAAGAGTCGAAGTCCTCTTTGTTTGAACGTAGTGTCGCCATCTATGGAAGTATATATTCACTAAAACATGATGCGAAAAGTCAGTTCTATGTTGACTCTGGTCTGACACCTGTGAGTTTTAGCCGAGATCAAGGGCGCCCATATGCAAAATTTTAAAGGGGGGGGGGGGGGAGAGGGCTCAGATAGTTTCCCCAGGGTTTAGCAGGATATTTTCCCCATAGATACCGATTTCAGTACAGATTAGAGTTATTAAAATTTGACAGAATTAACTTATTCATTAATGGCTGTGGAGAAGAAATGTTTTTATATTTTTGCAAAGAAAAAAGTACTAAAAGCAAGGAAGTTCTAATTTCAAGGGGGGGGGGGGGCTTGAGCCCCCACTTGCCCTCCCCCATATGGGCGCCCTTGGCCGAGATCTACGTACTCGCAGACTGCGCGGGCACAAAGGGACTAACGGCCCAAGAAACAAACAAAATAAATAAAGATAAATAAAGATAAAGATGCATTAAATGAACCTATACTCAAATTTAAAAATTGAAAATATTTTTGTAATGTTTTGGGAAAAATTTGAGGAAAAATCAAAACTCAACACATATTACTAAGAACAACAACGTTTTAAACAAAAAGAAAATTAACTTACTAGAAGCCGCCCAAATATGAATTTCAAACAAATTTTTTTGATAGAAAAAATATGTTTTATGTACTGAAAGCATTAAGAATCCTGTAAGTTTGAAAAGATGGTAATGAGAGTCACGCTAGTTCTAAAAATTTGAAAGGTAAAAACAAAATGTAAATTGATGAAAAGGTTGAAGTTCATGCACTGCACCTTACTTATATTAAGTGCACTTTTTGTCTGCGGCTGGATCTCGGTATGAGTTTGATGTTCGAGTGAATATTGAAATTTGAAAGGAACTTCATAGCCGTCCCCCCCGCCCCCCTCACAACTCAAATTACAAAAATTATCTTACACTAAATCTATGTGCTCATTTCCTGTCCAAAAAAAAAAAAAAAAGCAACCTTGATCATTTTTTTATCAGTTTTGAAGCTGAAACTGATTTGGGTAGCTGAAGCTAGTTAGAAAATGAAAATATAGATAAGTTCGTATACAAAACTTAATATTGCTTCACATAACTTTGAAATAATATTTTTAGAGTACATGAAATCAACGATCTAAATGCAGATTAAATTTCAATAATCTAGGATCCAGATGAAATGAGGTTGGCATGTCATGCTAGTCACTTTCACAACTTCCATGGTAGGGCTACCGCCGTTTTGTTTTTGAATTTTAGGCTATAACTGAAAAAAAACACAGCTCAGGTTATTTCAATATCCAGATTTGGTTGAAGTTTTGTCTTCATATATGCTAATGATGAAAATTCATGTTTTGAGATAGATAAAGATGAAAGCGGCACTAAAAACCTTGAAAAAAAAAAGAAAAAAAAATAATATTATTAGAGTACATGAAATCAACGATCTAAATGCAGATTAAATTTCAATAATCTAGGATCCAGATGAAATGAGGTTGGCATGTCATGCTAGTCACTTTCACAACTTCCATGGTAGGGCTACCGCCGTTTTGTTTTTGAATTTTAGGCTATAACTGAAAAAAAACACAGCTCAGGTTATTTCAATATCCAGATTTGGTTGAAGTTTTGTCTTCATATATGCTAATGATGAAAATTCATGTTTTGAGATAGATAAAGATGAAAGCGGCACTAAAAACCTTGAAAAAAAAAAGAAAAAAAAAGGGTGATACTGCCGAAAATAGTGACCACAAAATTCAGCAGTTTAAGCGAGTTTGACTTAATAACTTTAGTTTTTAAGCTTTCGTGTCTCCCTTGAATTTATCGTATGCCGCCAGGTCAGAGGCGGGGATTGGGACTAAAAAGTGGTTAGGGCAAAAAAAAAAAAAAAATTAATTTGAATTTAGACATCTTGAATTCAAATTATGTTTTTCGCAATCACGTGTTTTTTTGTGTGTACAGGCATGTGTGTGTTTGTGTGGGTATGTGTGTGAGTGTGTGTGTGTAGGTGTGTGTTTATGTCTGTGTGCAGGCGTGTGTGTGGGTATGTGTATGTGTAGGTGTGTGTTTGTGTCTGTGTGCATGCGTGTGTGTAGGCGTGTGTTTGCGTCTCTGTGCAGGCATGAGTGTGTGGGTATGTGTGTTTGTGTGTATGTGTGTGTGTGTGGGTATGTGTTTATGTGTGTGTGAGTGTGTAGGCATGCCGTGTGTGCATGTATGTATGCGTGTAGGATATGGACGCAACCTGGAGACGGGGTTCGCTAGAGGAGCAGCATCGTGAGGCCGGCCGACGGGTGGTGCTGGCAGAGGGAAAATAAAATGATAGCACGCCAAAAACAATCAAATAAGAACAATAAGCAATCGTGATTGCTCAAAAAAAAAAAAAAAAAAAAAAAAAAAAAAAAAAACGACTACTAAGAGCCATAGGATTTTTAGCGTCTGCAAAAAATGAAAGGAAAAAAAAAGAAAAGAAAAAAAGTGCAAAATTTTGCTAAGGCTGGTTTTGAGAGCATGTGAGTGGTAATTGATGCAAATCTATCAGCTTAACTCACGTTTTTCCTGATGAATTATGTAGGGGAACGTTTTGCAAAGTGAAATAGCGGGGCAAAGTGAGATGGTGAAATATTTACTCTGCTTTTAGCTCCACTTATCTGGTATTATTTTACCAATGTAGTACCATATGTAGTCTATTTCAGCCAGGAAAAAAATATCGCCGAATATTAAAACATTTGGTAATACAAAAAATATTATAAAATTCATACTCATATTGTAATAGTTTGTTGTAAGTCAAAAATTATTTTTGTTGCTATAAAATGATAAGGTTCTTGTCATTATCATTTGAAATATTAATTGAGACTTCCTAATATTCAATGCAGCAAAAATTTAGTTAATATTTAGCTTATTTGTATTTTAAATAAATTGTTCAATTAGTCAAGTACATACGGGGCAAAGTGGATGGGGAAAAGTGAAATAGTTTGTTTCATATGCTCACTCAATCATTTAATCTAAATTACTTACGTTTTCATTTATTAATTGATTCATTTACATTCCTTTATTTAGTAATTCACTTATTTGTTCATTCATTCACTTATTTTCTTATTCATTCAGTCTTTGACTCGCTCATTTATTTTTCTTTATATATCAGTTGACTTATTTACTTAACTATTCGTTTTTTGTATCATTATCTTTTCATTTATTCTTCCAACCTTTTATTTACTGATTCTTTTGACAAGAAACATGTTTTATAATCAAATAGAAAATATTTCATTTGAAAAATACTTAACTTTTCACTTTGCCCCATGGAAAAAAAAGTTAAAAATTTCCACTTTTTTTTTGTGAAGACTCAAATTTACTGCCAAAAATAAAAAAAATACTGTTCCAACGCAAGTTTTATCATAAAATACAATGTTCTTTCTTTATGTACTGTAATTTTCAAAATAAATTTCCGATCTGTTCCTTTTGAAAAAACTCAGTCATCTTGGCCATTTCACTTTGCCACACATTCCCCTACTTGTATATAATTACTCTCCCCAAAGACACATTTAGACATGAATTAGACTTCATTATTTACCCCAGAGTACTTTGAGATGTCACAAGCATTTGGTAATAATTTCATTAAGCTAGTATGACTTGTTTAAGCAAAACAATTGATTTACTAATATCTAAACAGTAAATACATAAAGTAAAAGTTACTGCTTGTGCTAAATAATGTTTCGCAAACAGATACACAAGTAAAAAAAATAGTTATGATCTGAAAATTTTGACACTTCTGCTTTTTTTAAAAATAATTTCTAGTTTTGGTTTCTAAATTGGAAAATAATATGAATGAACCATAAAAAGTGTGTGTGAGGGAGTGTTCCCCCTCCTTGCACCCCCTCCCCTCCGAATCGCCACCACTGCCCCAGGTTGTTGAGGGCCCTACTATCAGGGGTCAAACAGAGGCTTCACCAGGAACCGAAGTACGTAAAATAAAAAATCGCGGTATTCTGTGTCATTTGTACGTGACAGGGTGAAGATTCTTGTCTCTTTAGTCCAAGCAAGCATGGCGTCTAGACTACAGATCTGTCTCGGCAGAAAGTTTATTGCAGTGACGTCAGCACTTTAATTACACTATTTAGTTCAGTCTAATGGACGTCACGGTTTCTTTTAAAACTAGCCTGCGTGCCCGGCGTTGCACGGGCTACTTAAAAAATGAAAGAGATGACCAATTGATGTTTTTGTATTACTCTGACATCAGTTTCTAAAGCGCTAAGAAGTAAATAAATACGCGTAATGCAAGGTTTGTAAAACACCAGTAGAACATATTTTTGTCAAAATTCTCTTTAACGTTAATCATAGTTATCAATGATACAAGTTATGAGTATTTTCAATTAGCACAAAAGATGAAAATATATGCATTATCAACTATAATCTCTGGTCACTTTAAACTGAATTAAATCTGATAGACTATATCTGAAATATTTATGTACAATTACGATCATCTTTTTACATAAAATGACACACACATTTTGATTGATTATGTGAATCTAAAGCACCAAGACTAAATAAATACCAATAAGCATTAATTAAATACCAAGTCATCAGATTCCAAGATAGCTTTAGTTAAAATCCTTAAAAACAATTTTTTTGTTCAACTCTGTTTCACTTAAAGAAATCCAAACAATCTTAATTTAACATGTTCTTTTAACGATACAAACTGTATTTCAAAAATAGAAACAGGAAAGAAAAAGAAAGTTATTGCAATTCGAAAACTCACCCATGTGACGGGAAAAAGTTCAACAAAATAAACATAATTAGTCGCACATCCTAAATGTATCAAAATATGAGGCCGGTGAATGATAAACTTACACTACAATCAATAAACATAGCTAAAGAAACAACTTTTATATGAGGAAAAGAGTTAAGAACGTTGAATGTAAAAAATAAAAAAAGGACAGACGATAAAATAAAGGCTATATCCGAATAGAGCAACCAATTTTAAACTAATTTGAAATGAAATTCTGGATGGAAACGTTGTTTTAAGATTTGGACAGCAGCCAAAAAAATCTCTTTTAAAACAATTATTAGAATTTTATTTGCTCATACGCAAAATGGCAACAGGAAAGAAATAAAAATTCCTGAATAACGTTATGCTAATTAACGTTTTAATTAATATCTCCGCTAATTAAAGTCGTACAATTACGAGATTGGTTCTATTGTTTTCTTTGGAAAATTTCGAATTGATCGGTATCTCGTTCGACTCTCGATTCGCAGCGGTTCTTGAGGAGATCGATCTTCAGACAGACAGACAGACAGACAGACAGACGGACGCGAACAGATTTTAATATTATAGTGGATTCCTGTACTAATACAATATAAGAACTTAAGTATGCTAATTAAAAAAAATGTTACAACAAAAGAAGATAACAATTAAAGGAGAAAAAGGAAAGAAATGCTAATAAAACTTTAAACAATCAATGACATATTTAAGTTAAACATTTTTTTTTTGTTTAAATTAATACATTTAAATGTTATTCTCAATTCTTAAATGAGTTTGTCGAACGAAAAAAAAAGAAAGAAAAATTCAAAGGTGTACTATTTCTACGAAAAAGTCGCCATTTTTCCCCGTACGTGACAGCTGATACATTTTATTAAAAAGTAATTATTTGAAATGGTAATTTTAAATTATTATCTATCGACATTTTTAATAGGGAATTGTCCAGCACAGAACAGGCCTTTATTTCTTTCTTCCAAAGAACAAAAATCAGTTTGTTTTCAAACCAAAGCAAGAAGCCTTTTGTTGAGCAACACTACCTGCGTTCGTCGATTACTATTATTTTCATGCAGATATCTATATATTTTAGCCAAAAAAAAAAAAAAAAAAAAAACCTCTCAGCTTGCGATGTAGCATACATGTTATGTCCTATGGGGGATCATCATAACATGAACATGTCATATTGGTTATCCAGCATTTATCATTAGACTAGCTGTGCGTGCCCGGCGTTGCACTTGCTGCCTTAAAAAATGAAAGATATGTCCAGTAGTTGATGTTTTTGTAGTACTCCGACATCAGTTTCAAACACGTTAAGATTGATTACCTGAAACTAAAGCATTAAGACTTAATAAATATCATTAAGCATTAATTTAATGCCAAGTTATCATATTCCAATTAAACTTTAGTTAAAATCATTAAAACCTTTTTTTTTTTTTTTTTGTTCAACTCTGTTTCCATTAAAGAAATCCAAACAATCTTAATTTAACGTGTTCTTTTAACTAAACAGGAAGGAAAAAGAGAGTTATCATATTTCGAAAACTCACCCATGTGAAGGGAGAAGTCCAACAAAATAAACATAATTAGTCGCACATCTTGAATTTACCGAACTATGAAGCTGGTAATGATAAACTTACACTACAATAAATAAATTAAACTAAAGAAATATTTTTCATATGGTGAAAAGAGTTAAGAACGTTGGCAGTAAAAAATAAAAGAAGGGCAGACGATAAATAAAGGTTATGTCCGAATAGAGCAACTGATTAACCCGGTTTGTTGTTTTGATGACGTCAGCCCGACTGAAACAATTGCTAAAATGTTCTTTATTATCATAAATGTGAAATGGCAACAGAAAGAAATAAAAATCATTGCTTAGAATAAAAGAGAAACGAAGCTAATTATCTTTATCTTTACTAATAATAAAACTGAAAGTCCTTCTGTCCGGATCTCTCTCTGTCTGTCAGGATCCCTGTGACGCGCATAGCGCCTAGACCGTTTGGCCGATTTTCATGAAATCTGGCACAAAGTTAGTTTGTAGCATGGGGGTGTGCACCTCGGAGCAATTTTTCGAAAATTCGATGTGGTTCTTTTTCTATTTCAATTGTCAGAACAATATTATCATAAGATGGACGAGTAAATTACGAAATTATCATAACGTGGAACCGTAACATGGGCACAAGCCAATTGGCGAGAAAATTCACCATACATTATTTGTAAATATACAGGCGAACCAAAAGACCTTTTAATTTTCTATTACGGGCAAAGACGTGCGGGTACCACTAGTATAACAATAAATTCTAAACAAAAAATGCTTTAAAGAGTAGTTTTAGGATTTATATATCAGAATAAAAGAGAAATTAAACTAATTCAAAATAAAATTCTATATGGAAACGTTGTTTTAAGATATCACAGCAGCCAAAAAAATCCCTTTTAAAACAATTATTAGAATTTTATTATTTGCTCACCCATATGCAAAATGGCAATAGGGAAGAAATAAAAATTCCTCAATAACGTAATATTAATTAAAGTTTTAATTAATATCTCCGCTAATTAAAGTTCTACAATTACAAAACTGGTCCTTTTGTTTTCTTTGGAAAATTTCGAATTGATCGGTATCTGGTTCGGCTCTCGGCTCGCAGCGATTCTCAAGAGTATCTATCTACAGATGGACAAACAGACAGACAGACGCGAACAGATTTTAATAGTATGGATTAGGCATATTTCTGAAAATTACGCCAGTTTTTCGTTGTGTACATTTTGGCAGTTTTGATTTCTTTCATTTGCTAAATTTTTTGATTGCTAAATATAATCTTTTTTCTCCTTTTTTTTTTGTAAAATAAAATGCATGCACAAATAAATTTTTACATGTAGAAGAACTTTGCGCCATCCTTTCGGTACGAAGCTGATCAAAAAAATTTTAAAACGCGCCAAGTATTTCATGTTTCTATCATAGTTACAGTTTAACCTCAGATTACAGTCTATTCTCGATAACTCGAAGCTTATAGCTCAAATATTTTTTTATCTCGAATATTCGAGTTACAGGAAGTATTCTTTCATCAGGTCCCAAACTCTTAAGACTGTTGTGGAAACTTCCCTTAACTCGAACTACGAATAACTCGAACGTTTTAGCTGGTCCCGTGGGACTTCGAGATATCGAGAGTTTACTATATCGTCGCCTTAGAGCAACAGTAAGATATCTAATCCTAGAAATAACACTTAACATATCTTACTGTTGCTTTGAGGCGACGATATATGAAATTGATAAACGTCCAGTTAAGACGAGTCTATCTGAATGAGGGGGAAAAGTAAAAATTTGATGCGGGTGTTCCGCTCATTTGAATGAGGCTCTACTAAATTTAGAGGCTAACATACATCTGCAAAAGCTGGCATCCCTGAAAACTAATAGATGCGTCCTTTTCCGCCTGTAAACAGGAAGTTTCTTTCCATCTAATTGGTGGTCAATTTGTATCTTTGGTATTACTACTGAGGTGGAAATTTTGTCTCGCAAAAAACTGAAAGAATGAGATGAACTTAAATGTTTTCTTTTCTTTTTTTTTTTTTTAAATTTTATAACAATCAAGTTCGTCTTACAATTCTGGGGAAATAAATCCTCCTCACAACGTATATTTTCTAATATTATTGTTATTCTGAAGAATAGATGCTAGGGCGCAGAAACTCTGCGCGGGGTTCACCTCCTAAAATGCTACTACAGAATATCCTGAAAAAGACTGACTGTTTTCAAAAGTTTATAACAAGAAAGCAATTAATGATAAAAAAATTAATTCTTGCAGAAAATTCATTTGGTTGGCCGTATTTTTTTTTCTTTCAGAGTTATAAATTTTAGTTAAAAATTTTTTCAAAAGATGATGCTGCAGATAGTCAACCTGTAAGTCAAAAACGAAGAATTGAAAATCACCGATTTTTCATTCGATTACGACATGTGATTGCAGCCGACGTTCGACATTTTGAAAAATTGTCGATGCCATATGAATTTTCAGCAAGAATTATATTTTTATCATTAACCGGTTTCCTGTAATAAATTTTTCAAAACAGTCAGTCTTTTTCAGGACACCCTATATTTAATGAATGCTGTAGAAAACTATTATTTAGTTTAAAAACAAAATTTTTATACTTCTTGAGCAAATTTCTAGTTATGGTTGTAATGTAGTTTTAGGGCAGTACCATATGCCTACTATATATTCGTTTCCAATCAAATAATGTTCATATATATCAAATCCTTGACAGTAAAACTGGTTTTCTAATCAAATATTTCCCGCCGAGATTTGTCAGAAACTAATGGATGAAATTCAATACTGAATTACAGCCATGTAGTGCTTTTCATTTGAATGTTGTCAAATTCGCTGTAAATATGTTACAGATGAATACTATACTGAATACCTTTTCCTTAGGAGAGGGGGGGGGTAAATGATTAAGGGGAAAACTATTACAAATTCAAAACAAATATTTGAATCTGAAGTTTATTTCAACCAGTACATTTTGACTGCTGATTGTTCTCAAGTTTTAGAATTTTCATTGCCGTAGGTGAGAAACATTTTTCATAAATTGAATAATATAATAGTTTTTTTTTTTTTTTTGAATCTATATCGAAAAGATAATTGTTTTTTACTGTAGGTTTTATTATTATTATTATTATTTTTCAGTCATTGAGGATTCAAAGACAATATTTTACTTTTTAAAAATACATGCATTATTATTTGTTTTACCGTTTTGTGTGGACGGGTAGAGAGTGCGATGAAAATTATGATTGCAAAATAGGTCGCGAGAGGTAAAAGATTGAGAAACGATGTGTTAAATAGGAAATACTGATATTTAATTTTCAAAAATAGTATTTGAAATAGAGTGATCTTGGTAAAATTTGCGGCTCAAGGCAAACTGCCTTTTTTTTTTTTTAATAGGCTCTGGCTAAGAGTGGCATTAAGTTAATTACTGTTTTATTTTTAAAAAAATCATGATATAGTTTAAAGAAAAATCATTTAAACTTGACTATGACCCATTTTACCACATCCACAGCAAGACGAAATTAAAAGGAAAAAAAAAAAATCAATGTTTTCTTCGCTGACTGCTTTGAGCAGACCCAATAAGCTTCTCCTATATGTAAACATCTTTATATTGACCTCTTACGTAATAAAATCCAAAACAATATCTGAAGTTGTTAATCATGATAGAAACGTTTTTGTAATGAAAAAATATTGATAACAAATCAAGAAGTAACTTTTAAAATTTTGAACAGAAAATAAAATCCATTTTAATCGTGTTTCATTGAGTTAATTACAAACTGACCCGTTTTACCCCATGGTCCGTTTTATCCAACAACTTATCTAAAGAGAAAGCTGCAATTTTATCAATAAATTGCACCGCTAAATATCATATGAGGCAGTGAGAAGCAAAGGGATGTAAGTGGACGTGTTTAAGTTTTAAGTAAAACGTGTTTAAAGATAAAGGTCCTAGGTAGGCTTACATTGAAAAGCTTTTTTAAATCATGCCGTATAGCAGCCCCTACCAGGGCTGCTATCACAATCTCTTGCCTCAAGACAGAGGGGAGATTCACCTATCATTTGTACCAGTTATCTCCAAATTTTTAATTTTGTCATTTTGCTTCTCACTGATTAATATGTTATTTATTAAAATTTTGCTATGGAATTACAAAAAAAAAAAAAAAAAAAAAAATCGGTTGATGATGCTAGAATTTTTTTAATGTCGTACTGGAAATATACTGGATTTTTTCATCACCAGATCAGCATTGGTACCTTGTAACTGGTACCAATTCACTTAGAACTCAAAGCATTCAAATAAAGATCCCAACTTCATAACAAAAAATCACATTCGGAGTCACAGAATTAATTTATTGCACGGAAACTTTTGTACAATTCATTTGATTACAACAATACATCAATAATATACAAGTACAAAACAATTTTTGAGATCATTTAACATAATACTTGTATTTTGTTCACAATATGAATGGCACACTATATTTTTTATGCTCAATATTTTGTGAATTTTTCGATGTATCACTATTTCGCTTCATAACAATATTTTTTAACCATCATAGTTTGTAATTAATGGTTTATTGTTTATCGAACAAAGTCTCAAAAAAGAGAACTATTTAATAATAACTATTGATAAAAAATGTTTCTTTACCATTTAAAAATTAAATGTAACTAAGAATAGAAGTATTGAAAAGTTGGTAAATAACATTTGAAGAGTATTATATCAAAAGGAAACAGATCCAATTTTTAGAAAAGCTCTCTTTTCGAAATTTTCTGGGCCTTTAAGATGAAATTAATAGAACTCCCTAGCCTCTAAAAGTACAAACAGAACAAACCCTAATTTATTAAATTTGTAAAGTTTGACCTTTCTTTTCAAAAGGTAACAATTTTGTCCCCTACAACTTTCATTGCGAACAAAAGAGAACATATCCTGATTGGGTCTGCTGAACGAAAACTTATTTTTTTTTTCTTCAGAAAAGCACATGCCTGAAATATCTGAATTTGAATCCACTAGTTTAAGGTTCAAGTACTTTGATATGAGAATATGAGGTGATGATATATTAGGGCTTTGGTGAATGTGGAGTTATCGATATTCAGGTTTGCGTTTAAATACCACATATCCAAAATTAAAATGACAATATCTTCATTATGTTTTATCCGAAAATTTCTTCCTCTGGAATCTAATCTTTTATACCTTTGCTATGAATTCTGTACCCAGAAAATATGATAAAACTATTTTGCCATTTGCCTGATTCGTGTTTTTCCCCTCCTGAACATTTTTGGAAAATGGATCTGACTTTTTTTCTTTTAAATTAATCTTCATTTCATTTGCTGAAAATATTTCTGATGATGCAATGGAAACTTGTAAAACAATGTCTGAAATATGTGCAACGTATTTTAAACATTTAGTAATCAATGCATATTCAACTTTTTTCATTCACTTTTTGTAAAATGAACTGTTAAAAATTATTTGTAAAAATGGTTTCA
This sequence comes from Uloborus diversus, assembly GCF_026930045.1. Taxonomy (NCBI): domain Eukaryota; kingdom Metazoa; phylum Arthropoda; class Arachnida; order Araneae; family Uloboridae; genus Uloborus; species Uloborus diversus. The sequence goes on from NC_072736.1 coordinate 161,813,638, forward strand.
AAAATTAAGAATGTTACTTTATAATGTATTTACAGAATTATTACAGAATGATATTTGCGATGGGCTACCTGTGATAAATTCATGAACTATCTACCACATACCCGAATATCCACATACTAAATTACACTAATGAGAAAAATTATCTTAAATACAACTAGTTAAGCATTAGTTATTTGCAAAAAATATAAATAAATTTTGCTGAGTTTTATGTTTAAAACTCAATTTAAAAAAAGTTTTAAAATTTACTGTACAAATATGCATAAAGTTCAAGACACATATCAAGATTTTGCTTTAAGGCAAAACCATATTTTAAAGGACAAACTTCATTCACTATAAAGAATAATAAAAAAAGGTAATTTTGAAATTACAAATTAATGTACAAGTATTTACATAAAGAAATTTTTCTTATTTGTTTTTGGTAAGGTATTTTAAAATGATCGGAAATTCTTTTAGAAGTGTTCAATAAAAGCAAACAGTGAAACCAAGGCTTTATAATGTTCCCAGTTAAATCACCTTTCCCATGTTACGTTTAAATCTGAGGCACTACGAAAACTCTTTTTTACACAGAGAAATATCTGATAAATTTGTGCATTTTATTATACCAAAGAAGGATATAAATGATTTTTGTTTTTGCTATTTTCACTCTTTTACGAATTATACATTGATAATAATCTATATGTACGAGAAAATGAATTCATTTAAAATGTTTTTAAATATTGTTCGACTTTTTGAGAAATATTTTCTATTTTTTGAAGAGTCGAAGTTTTGTAGTTTATGCTTTAAATTTTGCTGTTTTCAGCTGAAACTCATTGCAGCAGTTTTTTTCAAAATATTTTTGAATAAGGTTTCTTTTTTGATACTTTTGTACGTTTTAATTCCTTGCAGAATTTTTCTTGGACAATTTGTTTTGCGTGTATGTGTGTGAATTATCAGGGGGTGGAAATGCTAAAATTTTTTAGCTAAAAACTTTTTTCTGTTAAATATTTGATTTTTAAGAAAATAATATTGTTTAAGACTTTTTCCATCTTCTCATCTTTTTTATCCGAATGTATTAATATCAGTTTTTATTAAAACTATAAATCGTTGTTTTATTATTTAAATTTCTGCATCGCAACTACGCATCAAATGTTGTGGAAAAGCTTATCTTTCGTGAACTACACGATGCGTGCCTTCTTTGCTTGTCCTACCTATGACTCCAAGCATCTCGTACAAAATTTTTTACAGTGCGGCATAATTACAAAACAGTGGTTTCAATGTTCAAAAGAATAGAATGTTTGAACACTATTTTTATAATTAGACATGATTTCAAAACAGAGGTTTCCACATCAACAAGTGTAAGATTTCGATAACTTTTTTTACAGTTCGGCATAATTACAAAACAGTGATTTCAATTTTCAAAAGTATAATATTTTTGAGCACTATTTTTGCAGTGCGGCAGAATTGAATAACTTTTTATTAAAAGTGCGTAAGTGAACGCTATTCGTAAGTTGATTTACGCCCTTTCAACAAAAACTGATTCAATTGCAAATTGGTTTCAATGCTCAAAAGTATGAAAATTTTGAGCACTATTTTTAAGACCTAAAGTGTCAAAATATACAGCATACTAAAAATATTACAACATTTGCAACACCGCTTCCCGACAATACTTTGAAAAATACTTTGTGAATACAAATAATGTATTCAGTCAACAATGCGAATGATATCTGACTTCATTTTCCCAGTTCATAAATAATCAGTCGTCAGATTCGGAAGAGATATTTAATGACTTGACGCCTTGCGCTTTGATGGTGATTTGAGCTATCCATTTTATGATTGCGATCGGTGGAAATGGACATTGTCGCCAGCAACTTATCAAATCGCTTTTGCTAGAACAAACTGAATCTTCTTTTCATGAAATTCAGCAGGGTTATGATAATTGTGGTTTAAAGAGTAAATGAAAAGACCTTATCGCAAGGGTAATCATTCGAACATTTATTTATATGATGAAAGCCCTGCGTGTGAGGTATTGCAGGAAGAAAAGAAAATTTGATATGTATGTAAGTTTTAAAGGGGTTCAAGACACAAAAATCGTCGAATTTTGCAATTTTTTAAATCATTTAAAAAAACTTCTCCGTTTTTTTTCCTGCTTAATAGGACGTTTGAATCTTGTTTATACCTGAATTAGAACAAGAGATAGATTATTTTTGTTGCATGCATTTAACTCATATTATACCTAACTTTAAAACTTAAACGCGTTTTTCTCCATGATGCAATTTTTCCCGATTTTTTGCATTCGAACTCTAAATCAAGAACTGATAAAGATAAAGTAATGAAATTTGGAGCATATCTTTTCCAAGCAGTTTACTTTAATTTTTATTCGGAAAATTTGAAAAAAAAAAAAAGTTCTCTGCAAAAAAAACATGATTACAAAAATATATCTTCGAATTTTTCGAAATTTTTCTTCAAATATTTTCTATTTTTTATTGAATTAATATTTTTTAAATCGCCGAATAAAAATTAAAGCTTAGATATTTGCGCATAATTTTTTGAAAAGAAATGAAAATTGACCAAGAATATTATGAGTTTTAGTGATTTAAAGCAACCCTATTAAAAAAAATTAAACTTAAATAAAAAAAGAAAATGTGAAACATATTTTTGTCATGATTTCGCTTATTAAATAGATGGTGAATCAGTGCTAAAAATTTCAAAACTCTAAATTGTTTAATAAAATATTTTTCAAAATGAGTCCCGGACCCTCTTTCTGTGAAAAGTCGAAATAATTTTTGAATCAAGTTGTAGAAAAAGTTGTGAAGTAACTCGAAAGTTCGTCTTGAATTTTTTTTTTAAATGTATTTTTATTAGTTGCGTAGATTTTTCATTTCTGGGTACAACATATAAGTATGTTTTATGAAAATCTAAATTTGATTAATTATGTTCGTTAGATACGTCGGAAAAGTTTTCTTATTTATCAATCAAAGAAATTTTTCAAAATTTGAAAAAACTTCTTCGTTTACGCGTGGAAGTTTGCATCATCCCAATTTTTCACGCTTGAATGGAATAGTGCTTTTTTTTCTCACGTAGAAGTGCTATCTTCCGTTTTCAAGTAGATGAAACTTTTCACGGAAAAGATTTTCGCCCGATTCAACCCTGCTGAACAATTTCGATTCCGAACCATCATGAAAACAAGATTCAATTCGTGACTACTATTAATTACAGTGAAAGAGAGTGCGATGGGTCCTTCTCAAGACATGTCAATTGCCGTTGATCCTTCTCCCCGCAGACTGCTGAAGACCAGGTAAATCTCTCGCTTCGGGACCACCAGGCCGGGAATCTCGTACATGTCTGGTTCCGGGTAATCCTTAGGCAGCGTGATGTCAAAGTGCTGCAGCAAGGTGGAGAGTCCCAGGAATAGGGTGGACTTGACGAGACCATCCCCCAGGCAAGTCCTCTTACCAGTCCCGAAGGGAATGAAGAAATCGGGTTTCGAAATGCTGCCGGTGCTCGAGATGAACCTGAAAGGTGAGACGGGGACATTTTAGAAAAAAAGGAAGAAAAAAGGGGAGGGGAAGAGGGGTTATAATTGGCCGTATACCCTACTGGGCTACAACACCGCCATCTTTACTTGGAGGCAGTGGCTACAATGGCTGGCGATTAATATTCTGGTCCCTCGCTGCCGGCTGCAGACAACAGGGAAGCGATTCTTCGGATACCTATGATTATCCCAACGACGATGATTAATAATCTGAGGAAGTGCTCCAGGTATTGAAACATTTGGTTCGCAGCTTTAAGGCTTTAATATACAATTTTCTCGGCAAAGAAAGAGGCAGGCTTCGAGCGAAGGGCTCCGTTTCCAGCAGCCAGTTTCAGAACTGTTCATTAAGATCGAGCCAGAGTTTCTCGCGCTTGGGCATGGGTTCATTGAAGCAATAGGTTAATGTATTTCTACAATACTTTCGGAAATAGGCTACTTTTGGAAGGTTAAGACGTTTTAATTAGAAATGTGAAGATGATGAGTCACCTTTGATTCACCCTCGCGCATGAGCAGAAAACAGCATATAAAGGAACAGATTTGCAATAACAATTGAAGGACTCGGCGCAAGAATATGATAATCCACATTCGGTAGGCTAATTTCCAACTTATGAAAAGTATTTGTAGAATTTTTCTCAAAGGTATTATATTCTTCAATACTAAAACAAGATATGTTTTTCTCCATGTGACATAATCCATTGTCATGTCTATTTTAATTTTAGTTATGAGAAACAAAAATTTTGACCAAAAACTCACTCCTTGTGTGTTGTCACATTTCTGCCCCGAGCCCTTCAATTCTACCGACAGTTGATTCTACATAATTGCAACTGCAACCGAGAAAGAATTTCTTGTGACCTTAAAAGCACTCTTTTTCAGTAGTTGATACCGGGGCCGAAGTCGGAGGAGAACTGACCGGCTCCGGCCCCGGGAATTTTAGAGCCTTTGACGTCGGCTCCGACTCATTTACCTCAAAAACAGCCCGACTCCTACTCCGACCCTGCAAGCACAGACAGAGTGGTGGACTTCGGGAGAAATGACCGACTCCGACGCTTGAAATTTTAAAACTTTAGCTCCCCGACTCCGACTCCTTTACCCTAAAATCAATGCGACTCCGACTCCGCACTCCTTGTCAAGTGTTCATAGGATTGTTTCGGGTTTTAGTTTGATTCAAACTTTTTTCTTTTACTACTTATAATAAGAACAAATATATTTTCTAGGCTGTTATAGTAAAATAACTAAAAGTTTATCCCTTTACTCAAGAGGCGCAATTACAGTATTGGTAGGGGAAATTTAGCCATTAATAAAAACAATTTAATAACGTTAGTAGAATAATAGAAATGATATCAAAAAATAAATTAGTTTTGCAGATTTTTTTTCTCAAGTAAATTTGATACAACTAAGAAAACATATTGCTTTTATTCTTCCGTAAAATTATTGACAGTTTCCAAAGGCGAAACTTTTTTTCTCTAATTTGATTTAGATTCAAATAAAAGTTCATCAGTCTGACGGCAATTTGTAGATTCCATTTCACAGAATACTTCATCATTAAAGGCGAAGAAATAAGTATCAGTCTTCTGACAATTTCATTTTCGATTTTTTTTAACCTCTAAACATTTTTGCATAAAGAGGAATAAATGAAAATCGGAGTGTGCAAGGTCTAGAGAGTATAATACGAGGTAGGCGATGTTGGACAGAAAAAAAATGCTGTGTCATGACTGTAAAACCATACACAGTTTTGGCGGCTCTCAAGAAAATCGCCAAGCTAGGTTAAAAAATTATTTCCACTCGATACTCCCCAGACCTTGTACCCTTCGAATTTCTCTCATCCCACTCTTTGAAAACAGTTTTGAGGAGAAGAAATTCAGAAATGAAGACGTCAAAATAACACTATATGAGTCCTTCGCCTCCAAAGAAATGGTATTCTTCAAAAACGGGGTTTACAAATTTCCATCTCACTAGCAAAAAAACATAAGCAACGATAGAAAATATAGCGAATAGGAGTGTTAATATGGAGTGTTTTAAAAATTGCATCATTTTCTGCCATTTCTTCAACGGACAAATTTTTCTGGCAGACCTAATACATTCATTTCATAAAAAAATATCATAAGATAATTTTTCAATGATGAATTGAAATTTACCTTTCTGGCTTGAATTTTCTGGGTTCGTCCCATAGTTGTGGATCCATATTGATATCATATGTGTTGAACATGACCATGGAATCTTTTCTGACTTTAAATTCTGAAAATAAAACAAATAATTTGAAACTAAATTAAAAGGCATTTCCATTTCAGAATTAAATATTGAAATAAATTAATCTTATGTAACTTAGAGCACATTTTTACCAAAGAGTTTTCTAAATTTTATGTCAGTTGAAGCGATAATAGTTTATAAAGTCTAAATGAAAAGGAATTTGCTAATTTTCTGCTGTCAAAATGAAACAGATAAATGAAAAAGTGTTGGTATTTTTGTTCAAAGCATTATGCACTGACAATTTAATATTAGAGTTTATCTTCACTAACCAGGATCAAGGCAATCCGACCAATCGAAAATTCGGAAGGCAATTCGGATAATCAGGGTAAAAAGTAAAACCAATCCTAATGATTAGACTTATCGTTTATTACGACAAAAAACAATGTTTTGTTACAAAACTTCATTAAGAGTTGTTAACAAGACCTTAAAATAATTAAAATATTTTTTACTTTTTTTTCATCAAAAATTGGTACACCATCTTCGGTTTCAAAATAGTGTAGTGTTAGATTGAAGCACAGTAAAGCAAACGCGTTATCGTTAAATAATTCAGATGGAGTGGTGTTGGACAAACGATCCAAATACGCCTTTGTTCGATTACTGTACTGTTCGTGCAGGTACTGTACATTTAATTAAAATGAAAAGCTAATATTTGGCATACTTAGAGTGATGCTATTTGAGTTTGAATTGCTATTTATGTGAATATAATTTTTTTTTAAGTATGCAAGCTTAATCCGAATAATACGGAGATTCGGATGAACGAGGGCCGGATAACCTACTGTATTTATATTTTTATTTTCAAATTAAAGTATGCTGTTTATTTAAAAAACTTTTCAGAACTTTAAATGCTGTTTATTTAGTGTAAAAATGTTTCTAATTAGTTTGAAGTATTATTTAAGGAAATGTGTATTACTTAAATGTAAAAACTTACCTTGTATACTTGTGTCTGTTGTTGCTACATGAGGGATTATTGGAGAAGCAATGACGCGTAGAAGTTCCAAAGTTGCTGCTTCAGTGTAAGGCATGCTCTTCCTATCTTCCATACTTGGGGCTCTGCAGTCGTTGGTCACTCTAAAGACTTCATCTCTGATGTTCTCTCGAACTTCTGGGTTTGCTGCCAGCAGGTACAGACCCCACAGCCACAAGTTGCCCAAAACGGAATGTCCACCAATCAAATCTTCAATGATGACTTCGGCATCTTCTCTAGTTAGCGCAGATTCGCCTTTTCCTTCATGTTCCTTCAAATGGCAGAGGAATATGTCGATGAGATCTCGTGGCTTTTCGTAGTCGATGTCCTTCTCGTGTTCAACGAACAAGGGTCCCGTCACATTTGAGACATTTTCAGCAAGGTCTTTCAGCTCTTGGAGTCTTTGCTGGTTGAACATCTTTAACCAAGGCATGAAGTCAATGGCGAATCCTTGGAACAGCTCACGGAACACCAAGTCGTAAATTCTGACCACATTCTGGAAGTTTCCGTCTTCAGCAGGGAAGCGTTTGTTGCAGATGTACTGATAGAAAATGTTGGCAGTGGTGAAAAGCAAGAAGGGTCGTGTCTCCAGGGTCACGTTTAGGTTCGACGACAAACTTCTCACCATCTCTTGGAGTTCGGACATTATGATTGTGTTCATACGATCGCCACTGAGTGTTGACATCCTTGGGTGCATGAAAGGAAAGGCAATTTCTCGTCTAGTTTTCTGCTTGTCAGACCAGTCACACAACGCAATAGCTAAAAAGAAAAAAAAATCCACTGATTATAAATTAAGTTTGGACTTCAGGCATTGTTTTGCGAATTTGAAACACAGATAAGCTCCTTCTCCATATTTTATTTTAACGCCGAGTTTTAATTTGGAGCTATTTTATAATAAGTTTTCAAGAAATTTTCTCTTACAAATAATTTATAAATTTCTTTGTCCTATCAATATTTGGGTAACAAGCGTAGTTTAATTTTCCTATCATTACAAATGGAAGTTATATTTAACTATAACACTGGAACATTAGGGGTAATTTATGAAGAGCTTTGAAAATTAATAAAATGCTTAAAATTGTGTGCTACATTTTTTTTAAAAATCAGCCTTATACTTTAAGCACTCTTTTTACAATCTATTTGAATCATTTTGTTTGAAAATTAATTTTCCATATAAGTTTTCTAACATCAAAATTTTAAATTTTCTATCAGAATTAAAAAATTAAAATTTCTATCAGTCATTTTAAATCAATTTTCAAACTTTCGGCGATTTTACAAATTATATAACTGATTAAATTACAAATTCTTAATTTTATCAGTAATTTCAACAAAACTTTTTCTTTCCATACTTTTATGAAGTTTTTAAACATCTAAATTGGTTGAAACGAATGAAATTGAACATTTTGAATTGCACCATTGGCAACAACGAGGCATGAGTAATTTCAGAATTTGTTTTATTTTTTTTTAGGATTCTATTCCTTGCGAAAAAGTTGCGAGAACCCTATGTCGTCTTCAGAACTTAGTCTCCTGCATAAATAGTCTGAACTCCGTTTAAGGAAAAAAAAAAAAAAACTATAAAATTGTAGATAAGTACCAGGGGTGTGCTTCCGAGAGCATTAAGACCTGCTTTTCTGGATGATGGGAGATATGTGTCTTTCTAAATTGAGAAAATTGTTTGACTACTTTGTTGTTCACAGATTTTATAATCTGATCCAAAATATGCCATAGTTGTTCATTCATTCATTTATTTATTTTTTGTGTGGATACAATTATTAATAGTTTTTTGGTGATATAATTCATAAGTATGCTTACATAAGTTTCTGTCTCCCCGAAAAATGGCATGGAATCGTAAGAAGTCGGGCCGATTAGCAAAATCTTGGCTCTTGGATACCAAAACTTCTTTGATGAGGGTCATGTTGCTGACCACTACGCACCGTCTTGATCCAAGGGTCACACCATAGATATCTCCGAATTGTTTGCGTAAAGCAGAGAAAGCATCCCAGGGTTTTTTGTAGCGACCGACGATATGCGATGCACCTATAAAGGAAACAATAAAAATTACGACATGACATATTTATTGGGAGATTACTGCATTATATGTAGCATGAAGTGAATCCCACGCACAGGATTTTTCCTTTTTTCAGCAGATAGGTACTGTCTGACCACGGATTGTATGGAAAGACAAACATCCTTTTTATAGCCGGAAATGGACAAATCTATGATTTTTTACCGATGTCAGCTTTTGCAGAAGCTAAGTCTCATTCAAATGATCGGAATACGTGCATCACATTTTTACTTTTCCCCCTCATACAGATAGATTCGTCTTATCTGGACGTTTGAAAATTCCATGCAGTCCGTGGTTGGACAGTATCTGAAACAGATTTATTCTTATTGGGTACCGAAAAGCAGAGAGCTATAGTCTATTAGTTAAATCTGAAAATTGCGAAGGTCTCGCAAAAAGAGTTGTCTGTTAAGTGGGATTTTATTTAAAATCCAGCAGGGCTTAGCCCGTAGTAGAAAATTAAAATATCATTTGGTTCGCCTGTATTACAAATGATGTACAAATAATGGATGATGAATTTCTCGCCAATTTGCTATGTTCATTTGCTCGTCCACGTTATGGTAGTTTGCTTGTCCTTGTTATGGTAATTTAGTTGTCCATGTTATGATAATTTGCTCGGTAAAATATTTTTTAAATTGGAATAGAGAAAGAACGAAATCGAACTTTCGAAAAATCGCTTCGAGGTGCACACCTCCATGCTACAAACTAGTTTTGTGCCAAATTTCATGAAAATCGGTCGAACGGTCTAGGCGCTATGCGCGCGCCACAGACATCCAGACATCCTAACATTGAGACATAAAGAGATCCAGACTTTCACCTTTGTTATTAGCAAAGACGTAACTTTCTTACTTTTTACTGTTTTTCAAATCAGCTTTTTTCATGTTGATGTTAGCCTAAACCATTGGTTACCAAACTTTTCCTTGATTTTCTTTTAAGGGAAGTAGCAAATGCTTTGAATTTTTTTATACTTCGGAGGCAGTCTCTTGAAAATCAGATGCTGTCTCATAAGATTATTAATTAATGATAGTTTTCTATATTGCATTAATTAAACTTCGATTAGTAAGTGTAACAAAATGTGTTTAATTGAAACGCCTCTATTAAATTATTCTGTCCTAGTTTCTCTACCACTGTTGTCCTAATAATTATGCAGATCCTTATCTGTACTCTTCTTCTCAGTTTTTGTCCTCATTCTTCGAGCGGTAGTATGACTTGACAACTGTATGGAGCAGGAAAAAGATTTAAATTTACCTCCAGCTTTTCCCCAAAAAACAAAATGATTGCATGATCTAGTTCTTCTTTCTACTTTCTTTTTCTTATATTTTAATTAGTATACTATGCTGTGACAAATTTTTTGGGATAACAACTCGAAGAAAACATTTTGAAAGCTGTTCATCGAATTTTCGAGTTATGCCTTGCAGTTGTCTGAAGAAAGTTTTGTTCATTTTCTTTTCTGTTGGGAGTAGAATCCGTTCCGTTTTACAATGGCGCTCGCTCTTAGTTTTTCTATTAGTCGCTTGAGATTTTGGAAGGTTTTGTGACTTTTTTAAGTATGTAGTTTGTTTATTATGTACCTTTAAATACGGGCAAAGTGTGCTGCACCGATCTTGCTTAACTTTGGTTTTCGTTAAGTGTAGAGGCAATTTCGTTTTGCAAAGAAATTCATTCTTACTTTTCCTGTTAGTTGTTAGGGGTCTTGGGGTAGCTGTCTGACTTTTTCAAATATGCCGTTTGTTTATTATATACCTTTACTTGTGTGAAGTGTACCTTGCTGTTAGGGGCAGAAGCAGTTACGGGTAGCGGAGCAACGGCTGCCACACACAAAACTAAGGAATGTGAGTTTTGTTTTAAAATTTCCTCGTTGAAAAACTCAGAAAATCAGTAGTTTTTTAATGAGCTTGTTTAAAAGGTTATTCAATACAACAAAAAACTTGACAATTTTTGTATTGGAGTGTTTGTTCTAATTACTGAACCAAGAAAGTGGTCCACTCACCCGGTCCAATGGGAGTCTGTCAAGGGCGGTTCCAGAAAATGTTCAAGGAGAGGGAGATTTTTTTTTTACTCTTTACTCTTTCAAACTTCAATTTCTAAAAACTTTCGGAGGAGTGTACGAAATCCCATCGCTTACCCTTATTTAATCAAAGTTGTCCTACAGTTGTGTTTCTTTCGAAAAATATCCAGGGAGAGCCTTTGAATCTATCCCTAATATCATTTAAGATTGTCTAAAGTTGAGATTTAGGTACTTCAGTTTCAAAACAAAATCCTGTGTAAAGTTCCAGTCCCTACTCCCAGAGTAATAAGAGATGGGCTACGATTGCATTTTCCAGACTTCAGTTCCAGAGGAATTCCGGGAAAGAGCTCCCTTTCTTCTAACACCATCAAAGGTCATGTAAAATTGCATTTTTGGAAATTTAATATCGAAAATAAACCTGTAGAAAGTTCCTGTATCTCGGCTCAAGGAGGGTGCGATCGCCCCCCTCCTTGTATCCGTCCTTGGAGCCCATTGGATCAGTTAGGGTCTTCAGGTTATTTTTATTTCTAGAGCTGATAGATCCTTTAAAACGCAGAATCAGGAAGGAACAATATAGAGCCATGACTGTCACACACAAAACCATGCGTGTGAACGTTTTTTTTATTATAATTTATTTCTATTAATTTCAGAACTTTTCTCTTTTGATTAGATTCTAAGGTTATTGATTAAAGCAATTAGGCTGCTCTTCGATCGAATAGCTGGATTGAACCACTTACCCAAGAAAGGCAGCCCCGTCGGGCCGGGCAGGGTCTTGAGGGCCTTTTCCTTTTTAGAGTTCTTGGATCCTCTTAATCGCAGAACCAGGAAGAGACAGGCCAGAGCCACGGCTGTCACACCCAAAATTAGGGTGAGGGGAGACACAGAGATAAAGGCCATCTCAGTGCGGTGCTCGTCAGAATGGGAATGATGAGCTACAGAAAGAAACACCACATCAGTCATTCTTGTTTTTTTTTTGTTTTTTTTGCCCCTTTGGCTTTTAAAGCGAAGAAATTAATTAACGGATACAACAGGTTGTGTTTCTGAATCATCAAAAATATTAATAAATCCAATAATCTACGCTTGCGTGATGAACTACTGAAGCGATGGTTTAAACTTTGCTTATCAGACAATTTGTTACCCGCTCGGTTTTTTCTCAACCTCGTTTGTTAGATTCATTCTTATTCATTAGCCGCTGAGTACGAATGTACAAATATATATATATATATATATATATATATATATATATATATATATATATATATATATATATATTCAGGAAAAAACATAAATTATCAAGAAACTGAAATATGACAAAAGTATCAAAAATGGAAAAACTTGGGGGGAAAAAGTACCAAATGCAAAATTTTGTATTTAATATTTACACCTTCAAAATCTTTTTTTCAAATTTTTCATTTATTGATACTTTTATCATGTTTCAGTTTCTTGATAATTTGTTTTCTCCTGAATATTTGTGTACTGTTTTTGTTTCTAGCTGCTTAGCGCTGACATTACAGTACTTATTTGATCGTTTTTTACGTTGCTAAATTCTTTCACTTTTTGCATTTTTTTTTCAAATGAATTACATGAATTATTGTAGTATATAGACATAAAAATTCACTGTGTTTGAGAAGGTTATTGCAAAACTCACGTAATTATTATTACCTTTAGGAAAGCATAAAAAATACGTAACCCTTTTGTGTAATGTAGATGTTTATGGTTCCTACTCGGTACAAAATTTGAGACGGTTTATTACCAAAACCAGCTGAATCCTTGAATGTTTTTTCGTCTCTCCTATGACATTTTGAAAAATGGATTATGCTGATTTTGATGCTAGAAGCCTCATTTAAAAAAGAGAGAGAAAGAAATCTTCGCTAATTTTATTAATTTGGCGATAAGGTAGATTTTAATACATTTAACATTGACCTTATAAAAATTAATCTTTTCTTAATATTTTTGCAGAAATATTTGTTGCCATTTTTTTAAAAGTAATTAATCATAAGAAAGTTGAAAAAATGTTCCTATCTTTCAAAATCTATTTTAAAGACAATAAATTTTGCATTTTGAAAATAGAACTGTTGCAAGCTTTTGCATTTTAACTGTATCTAGGTAGTATTGATTATGAGTTATTCTTTTATACAGTCGAACCTTGTTAAAACGAACCTAAAGGGAGCTTGAAAATCAACTCGCCTCAACCATAGTTCGTCTTATACAAAAAACAACGAACAATATATAATAGGACCGGACCGGTCTTGTAAATGTAGCTCATCTTAGCAGTAATTCGTTTCAAGCCTGTTCAAATTAACGAGGTTCGATTGTATTACGTGCTTAAAAAAAATGATGTTTTTTAATTTCTGATAAATCGAACTCATTGTAGCATTTTATTTCAAACTCCATTTTAATGTTTTTGCTAGCTATATTCTCCACTATGAGCTGGGAAAGAAAGAAGGGTAGGGGGGGGAGAGACTGAACTTTTGGAACTCTTAAAAAGTTTTTTTCGCTATAAGCGAGAAAATGTGTGCTCTAAATATGCTGCTATTCACTGCTATTCACGAAACTGGGTATTGCTGGAAATTAAACCTTTTTTTTTTTTCAATTATTCGCATTTAAAATACGTTTACAGTTTTAAGAAAAGGAAGACATTTTATGCGTTTTTTTTCGGGCTTAGGAAATAATCAAGGCTCTGTTTTATTCATGACTAGCGGTACCCGCACGGCCCGTGGTAGAAAAATTAAAAGGTCATTTTGGTTCGCTTGTATATTTACAAATAATGAATGATGAATTTCTCGCCAATTTGCTATGTTAATTTGTTCGCCCTTGTTATGGTTATTTGCTCGTCCACGTTATGGTCGAAGTTTCGAAAAATCTCTTCGATGTGCACACCCTCATAATACAAACTAATATTGCGCCAAATTTCACGAAAATCGGCCGAACGGTTAAGGCACTATGCGCGTCATAGAGATCCGGACAGATATCCCGACACAAATCCAGACAAACTTTGAGCTTTATTATTAGTAACTAGTGGCACCCGCACGGCTTCGCCCGTAATAGAAAAATTAAAGGTCTTTTGGTTTGCCTGTATATTTACAAATAATGTATGGTGAATTTTCTCGCCAACTGGCTTGCACCGACGTTACAGTTCCACGTTATGATAATTTCGTATCTCGCCAATTGGCTTGTGCCCATGTTACGGTTCCACGTTATGATAATTTCGTAATTTATGATAGTTTTTTTCTTAAAATTAGAATAAAAAAAGAACCACATCGAATTTTCGAAAAATCGCTTCGAGGTGCACACCCCCATGCTACAAACTAACTTTGTGCCAAATTTCATGAAAATCGGCCGAACGGTATAGGCGCTATGCGCGTCACAGACATCCAGACATCCAGACATCCTCCGGACAGAGAGACTTTCAGCTTTATTATTAGTAAAGATAAAGAAGGAAACATTATCGTTCATTTCGGACTTGTGCCCAATTGAGTTTGCTCATTACGAGCAGAAAATGAATTTTTATCGAGCTAACTGACTGACACCAGTTTTACTTTCGTTCCTTTAGAGGCGAGAAGTTCTTAACACTAGCATCACTGCAAGGCGCCTATCTTAAAGGAAAAGAGGAGTGTAACGGGGTAAGGTGGAAAGAGTTTCTCTGCTTGACGGCGTCTGGGACCAGTGTTTTTCTCCCTGTTCTAAGAAAACTCGTAAGTGACCGCTTCTACTTTGCTAATATTTTGTGCAGCACTTTAAATAATTTTTGCAATGAAGACTTTTGTTGCTGCATTTTTTTGAAGTTCAGTTTTCGTAATTTGTATTTTACTGTGCATATGCAAATTTATATATTTATACTTTTCCTGTGGCAACGCCTCTGGGATTGCAGTTTTATACTGCGGTCTCTGGGACGAGCGTGAGAAACTGTAAGACTGCGGCGGCATGATGTATAAAATATAATGGTTCTTCAATAAAACCAAGCAAAACTACAATTGTGTCAGCCTCAGCTATTTCTCAAAATAAGTAATACAGTCCACTTACCAGCGACCAACATAATTCAACACTAAAATTTGATTGTGTGCATAAAATTAATTGCGTGTTGGCTCAAAACATGCAGCAGGGAAACATACAAAATCGTACTTGGAAGTAACAAAAAATATAATAAATTTCTTAGAAGTGTATACCCTCAAAATTTATAATTTTAAAATATGTTTTTTTTTAATATTAAGTTTTCCAAAAGTATTTAAAAAATATAATGCGTAAATTACAGGGATATGAAGTTTAAGGGGCATTCCACGGTATTTTTAAAATTATGTAGAGTCCGTAACGTGACCTTTTTTTGCCATAACTTTTTAATTTACCGTTTGATTTGCAAATTATTTTAATTTGAGCTGGTGTGTTGGTAGGAAAAGATCAAAATAAAATAATATGCTAATCAAACAGTAAACTAAAAAGTTATGGCAAAAAAGGTCACGTTACGGACTCTACATAAATGTCAAAAATACCTTGGAATGCCCCTTAAATAAAGTGAAAGTAATTAAGATTTTCGCATGAAAAATGACTGAAATGTTTTATTTCAACAAATATTTTGTTTCATCAGTTGTCTTAATTTGTCGCAAGAACTTTCGTAACGAATTATTTTAGCTGTAAAATCGAGTAAGAGAAGACGAGAAATTAACAAATTCTTACTCTCTCAACATTTTTAAAATATCGTATCAAAGGATAAGATTATCAACATATCAAACGCAATATGATGTAATTTGTCCTTTTTTTTTAAGGTTGAGTTTGTACTATCCAGTCATTTCTCATATTTGAAGCTTCAGTTTTTAAAATTTTTAAAAACAGCTAATTAATTTTAAAAACTGCGTCGTAATTAGGCACATGAAATTTTCTATTGTCCATCCTAGAACATATAGAGAAATATGTGTAAAAGGAATTTTGACCCGCGTGTTTCTATATCGTGGGCTTGAAATGGCGAAACCTCGGGTTTTTAATGATTTAACATCAAATGTAAAAATGTCCTTTAAAAGGATATATCGAATGTACGGTAAAGATCCAAAAGTTGATATTACGTTAAATTAAGAAGTTGGTGCTTATAGTCAAAGTTGGTCTGTGCAGGATTTTGAGAAACTGATCGCTTTATTCCATGTTTTCATGCATTATTTCTCTTTCATGTCCAGATAAAATACATATTCAAATACTTGGACATATTGTCTTAAAAGAAAAATCTCAATTCTTTTTTCGAAGTTATTATTTTTTAAATATTATATAGGAGGTAGTGCAAAATATCTTTTTATATTAGATTTCTTCATTTTGAACTTAACAAATTGAAACAAAAAATGAACTAAATTGATATTACACTTGATTAAAATTCTTAATTTATTTTCAACTTGTTTATATGAGAACATATTTTTTATAACATTTTTAAAGAAGCAAATAGTTTAATCATCAATGCATTTCATTTTAACATTTTTAAATTTAAAGACTGCCTAAAAAGTATGAATGCAAGATCATGCAAACATGATTGTACAAAAATTACTTTTGTTAGGAAATTATTAAATATTTTTGCGCAAAAAAGTAGAAGATGAACAAACAACGGTATAGATGGAAAAATCAGCAAATTTAGACATGCATTTCGGGGTTCTTTGTAAACCCGAAACACGTCTGCATATTTTTTCTGCAAATTTGTACACCTATAACATTGTTTATTGTTCTTTTACCTTCCTTAGGGCTTGAATGCAATCCAAATGCATGCAAGGCTATTTAACGCAAATTTGCAATGAAAATTGCATACACAATTCTAGCACTACCAAATATTCGTTCATTAGTGTAAAAAATAGATTTATGATAGAAGAAGAGGTATTTTTCTAGCATAACTCCATTTGTTGCACCTAAAAACTTCGAAACTCGTGTATGCACGTTTCATTGGGAATTCATAACAATGTTAGCAGGACAAGAACTTACATATCACACAAAAAGTTACATAAGGCAATATGTAAGACTAAAAACTATAACAATAAATACAGGTTCATAACAGCCTTAGCTTGAAAAAGAAGACTAAAGCTTTTTGCAATTACATTTTAAAGAGTTATAATTTTTTTTAAAGATTAAAAGTACTCATTAGACTCAATAAAGAAAAAATGTGTTAAATGTTTGGAAATTTATTTCCGAAAATTTAGCGAATTAGAACCATATTGGAAAAGAAGAACTTAAAGCTTTTTACCATTTTACAGTTTCATTTTATAGAAGCTTTAATGTTCCCTTATATTTCTTTTAAGAAAAAAAAATGTCTGAAAAGTTTTCTTTGAATATGGAGAGTATGGAAACGGAGTTAGAACCATATTTCAAAAAGCAAAAAAAAAAAAAAGATTTTTGTGCCGTTAAAGTTACATTTCGTAGAATTTTTATTAAAGCTTTAATGTCCTTATCATAACCTCATAGAGAAAAATAAACGTTTGAAAATTTCTCTCTGAAAATGTAGAGTATGGAAATGGAATTGCAAAAATGAAGAGATAAAAAAAAAAAAGAAAAATATATAAAGATTGGGTTCTAGATACTAATGAGGATGCTAAAAATTATTTCTAAATGTACTAAATGTTAGCGAATTTCTCTCTAAAAATGTAGAGCATGTAAACGAATTTAGAGGACAGTCAAAGAAGAGAAGGACATTGAAATTATATCAAGGTTGCAGTTGTAGCCAAAAAGGACATTGAAAAGTATTTCTAGGTGCAAATATTTCAAAGAAATTGAACTTAACGAGTGAAATTCCTATGCCGCGATTCCTTTCCAAACCTGGTAGCCGAGATACATACCTTTATCCTCGAAGAGAGAGAGACAATCTGCAAGTCAGAGTTTTCCCACCTCTAGCTGCGCTCCCCTTTGCAAAGCTGGTAATTAGCTACCTGAGTCCCTCGGATGCAAGATCGCTTCTCTTTATACCAGAAAGCGGCGGACGGACAGCCGTGATTGGTTGCCACGGGGATAAATGACAATACCAGTAAATAAAGGAGAAATAACCTGTCCCTCATTTAACCTCGGAACAGAGCGCTGTCAATCAACCAATTAGAGCCATCTCATTGGAAGAGGGGAGGAACTTTTTTCTTTCTTCATCTTTGTTTTGGGGAATGAATCCGCCTTTTCACTTCTTGTTTAAAAATCAGATTGCGCATTTTCTTTCTTTTTTTCCCCTTGAATTAATAACGCGGCTTCGTATGTCACTCAATGATGTGTTAAGTCTTATTTTTAGGAATTTCCGTAGGAAACATCATTTGGTGGCATTACTCAGACGTGCTTCTTTAGACTCAGAAAAAAAAAAAAAAACAGAAAAACTTTTTTCTCCTCCTCAAGGATACTGAGTTTTCTTTTCTTCATGTTGAAACACCAGAAAAAATCTCAATGCAAAAAGATTAGCAAAAACTATTTAAGTAACGTTTGCAAAGACAATTTGGGATTCGTCGTTATGATTTTACTACCCCTTTCATTTTTCAACGCATAAAAGCAAATTGTGGGGAGAAAAAATCCCTCTAGCACACGTTAAGTAAGTGCTATACCAAGGTTCTTTCTTAGTAGTTTTATTCTTTGTAAATCATGATGATAATGTTTTCTTAAGTTTTAGAAACATGTTGGGAAATAAAAATAAATAAGAAACAAAAAAGTTGTGGTTAGGAATTTAAAAATTATTTAAGATTAACTTAAAACAGTTTATCCTGTAAGCTAGTTGTTTCTTTTTAATTTCATATTTTAAATGTTTGACAGTTATAATGATTGTTAAGAATTGTATAAATGGTTTTAGTGCAATCGTTTTCATGAAGAATCGTTTCAATTCATAAATTAATGTGTGTATTGACATGAATTCAAAAAACTAGCTGTTAAAAGAGCAGATTTCATATTAAACTATTCAATCAAGAAGGGTTTGTAAGATTTGACAAAATACTGTAAAAAATATTTGTTTAGTCATAAAACATGACAAAGCTTAAACAGAATGCTAGTAGCACCGAAAAGTAATTGATCAGAAAAATGCACTTTTTTTTTTGTAGAACGAATGCAGTCCGTTAGTACTATATCTATTCATTCATTTAACAAAATGTGTTACGATCCGTAACGAAAAAGTTAAAAACAAGGAAGTGAATGTAAGGTAATGTGTGGGGTAAAGTGAAATGATTAAGATACTTTTTTCAAAATGAACCAGTAGGAATTTTTTTCTGAAAATTACGGTACACAAAGAAAGAACAATATATTTTGTAATAAGACTTGCATTGAAACATTTTTTTTTGGCAGTAAATTTGTACCTCCAAAAAAAGTTGGAAAATGTTCACTTCTTTTTGTTATGGGGCAGAGTGAAATATAAAATATTTTTCCAATGAAATATTTTCTTTTCGATTTTTAAAGATATTTTTGATCAAATAAATGAGTGAATAAAAGAATAAATGAATGTAAAAGTAAATAAAACAATAAACAAATAAATAAATAAATAAGCTAATAAATGAGAAAAAAAAATCAGTTTAAAAAACCGTGAATGAATAAGAAACTAATCGGATGAATGAAGAAATTTGTGTGTTATTAAATGAAGGAATGGTAAATGAAGTAATTAATAAATGGTAACGTAAGTGATTTGATAAAAGATTGAATAAGTAAATGAAATGAAATATTTCATTTTCCCCCGCTTGCACTTCACTAACTGTACAAAACATTTAAAATACAAATAAGCTTAATATTAAACAAATAAATATTGCACTAAATATTAGTAGATCTCAATTAATATTTAAAATGTTAAGAACAATATTTTTTATCATTTAATAATAACAAAAATAATTTTTGACTAAAAACAAAATATTCCAGTATGAGTATCAGTTTTTTGAAAATTGCTTACAATACCATATTCTTTGATTTCCAGAGGTAACTTATTCTTGACTGGAATGGACTACATATGTTACTGCATACTTAAAGTATTACTAGATTGGAGGTGCTAAAAGCACAGTAAATATTTCACCATTTCACTTTGCTCCATCTTCAACTACTTTCTATTAGCACAATTATTGATATAATCAAGTATAAGTTAAAAGAAAATTGATTATCGGTGATTTTTTTTTTCCTTCATTGCGCAGACTTTCGTGACAGTTGGAAAAAATGAAGAATGTGGGAGGAATTAAGCTCTTTAACGATTATATCATTTTCATGAAAACGATCATAAAAGTTCCCCCTTTTTTTAAGTGCCATTTTCTTTACTAATAATAAAGCTGAAAGTCTCTGTCTGCATGTCTGGTTCTCTGTGACGCGCATAGCGTCTGGACCGTTCGGCCGATTTTCATGAAATTTGGCGCGAAGTTAGTTTGTAGAATGAGGGTGTGCACCTCGAAGCGATTTTTGTTCTTTTTATATTCCAATTTTAAGAACATTTTCCCAAGCATAGTGTAGGTATATTCATGATCGAATCTACAAGCTTTTTGGTTTACTCTCACCAAGAGAAGCAAAAATTTCCAGAGATTTTGAGGCGGCAGGAAAAAAAAAAAGAGAAAGTTTTTTCCACGCTTTTTTATTGGAAAAAATGCTTTTTTTAAACATATTAAGTTGTATTTTACTAGTTATATTTTCTTAGAAAACATAAATAATGTTAAATATTTAAAATTACATATTCAATCTAAATTGTTCTTTCTTTTTAAAAGTAACATACGTGATTTTTTTAATTTATTTTAAAAATTAGTAATTTCTCCCTTTCTTTGTTCAAAATATCAAAAGATATCCGAGATATTCTTATCATAACTCAATCATCAGTTATGAATAAAATGTTCTTGAATCTAGTTTTTTATAAATTTTTATAAACCAGAAATTGCTTTTATTTATTCATTTATTGTAAATGGTGAGATTTTTATCAGAAAGTTGTTTTTCTTTCATTTTAGAGTTACATGTATTAATATATACACATCCATTAAATAAAAATACATTAAAAATTTTGCTAAAAAATTCCACTAATTAATAGAGAACCAAATTCCGCTCTGTGTGTAAAAAAACAGTTTTGGTGAGAAAGGCTGCAAATAATACTCTGGTGTAGAGAAAATTTAATTCTCTTACAGCTTACATTATCAAATTTAGTATTTTCGTGTAGGATACTAAACATTAAGTACTTTTTTAAACAAACGAACAAAACAGAACAAAAAAAAAAATAAATAAAAAAAAAATAAAAAAAAAATAAATAAATAAAAAAAATAAATAAAATAAAATAAAATAAAATAAAATTAGGAATGCAAATACAAAGAAATCCCGTTACAACGAACTTCATGGGATCAAAAGTTTTGTTCGCTGTAACAGGGATGTCCTTGTAATGAAATCCAAGCAATGGTAACAGCATTTAAATTAGGACGAAAAGTTCATTTCTTTGAAGCGGGAATTTGTTTGTATTGGTATTCTTGCAAACGGAATTTCACTGTTTTTTTTAATTTTTGAATACATTATTTTGTGCCAAAAATTTTAATATTTTCAATCCCCCCCCCCCCCCAAAAAAAGCCCCTTCGGTACAGAACGAATAAAAAACCGTCCGCCCCTTAAATGTCTGCTTTTTATTTATTATCCTAAACGTTCCCATTTCCGCTCTCCCTATTTTATTGCACGTAACTTTTCCAATTAACTTTTTTAACACGCTTTCATTAGCTTCACTTGTATGTTTGTGAGTAACTCTCCTTTGAACTAAGAACTAGTGGCTTATTACAATTAGTACATTCCACCACTTTATGAGCGTTCGTGGCCGAGCAGTCTAAGGCGCGGGTCTTCGCTGATGTCCACCTCCGGGAATCATTGGGCGTGCGTTCTAATCCCGTCTACACCCAAATTAAATTCATAATCTTGCAACTCAATTTTCGCCCACTTTTTGTGATCGGATTCTTTTAAAATTTGGAATGCAGCCTCAGA
Source organism: Uloborus diversus (assembly GCF_026930045.1). Lineage (NCBI taxonomy): Eukaryota > Metazoa > Arthropoda > Arachnida > Araneae > Uloboridae > Uloborus > Uloborus diversus. The sequence continues at coordinate 161,835,311 of NC_072736.1, forward strand.
CCCGATGACGATGTGATATTCTATAATCAAATTAATTTATTAACGATAAGTTATTAGTTTATTTTGATTAATACGCTTTTATTAGCTTAACTTGTATTTTTGTGGGTCCAACTTTCCTTTGGACAAATAGCCAGTGGCTTATTAGAATTACTTACAACGTACAAATCAGAGCTGCGGAGTGTAACAGTGTTCGCACATGAATTTACCAGAAAGCATTCAAAATGTCTGATGCAAATAATGCAATAGAATACTGAGATACATTCCATTATAATAGAATAATAGTTTAAAAAACTAACAAAACACGATTTTGTAGCAAAATGAACTAAAAAGTTAAAAATAATCTTTCGATGACAAGTATATAAAGTAATTGACCAAACACTTAATTTTACTGTAATAGAAAAAAAGCGTGGGTGGCTTCTTATCAGTTGCTTTAAATTTCTTCCACTTGTTATCCATGCAAAAATGTATAATAGGCAACCCCCCCACGCTTTTTTTTTATTACAGTAAAACTAAGTGTTTGGTCAATTACTTTATATACTTGTCATCGAAAGATTATTTTTAACTTTTTAGTTCATTTTGCTACTAAAGCGTGTTTTTTTTAGTTTTTTAAACTATTATTTCTCTCGCAACATCACGTATAAATAATTTTCATTATGAGATGTTTACCAACTATATGACCGATATTTTCACTAATTTTACTCGCTGTTCAAAGTTTCTACGACACGTAAATTACTTAAGTTTACACAATATTTAATTTTATATTTGTTTCGCTGCTATCAAAACCTTTTTAGTTAAAAGCTATATTTGTGGATTAATCACTAAGATTTTATGTATCGTTTTCTACAAGTTGATACAAACCTTTTACTTATTTTGAACAATTTTTCTTTTATTAACCACTGAACTGTTCCGTTTCTTTAGTCATATTGTGTTACAAAAAAAAAAAAAAAAAAAAAAACTGTATCGGAATTTTCTTTTTTTGACAAATAGGGTTCAAATCAGTTACATAAACCCAAATTGGAAGTATTTTTGTTGATTGTAGAGCTTTTGCTTAACTCAACGTAACTTAAATAGCCTTCAAACTGGCTTACAGTAGCTCTCCATTCCATACTTTATTGGAGAACTATTGAAAACTAAACATTATATATATATATATATATATATATATATATATATATATATATATATATATATATATATATATATATATATATATATATATATATATATATATATATATATATATATATATATATATATATATATAATATATATATATATTGGTTGTTCCGTTTTAACCTGCAAGACCTTTATTTTCGCAACCGTTATTCCTAGACTTCTAATTGCAAAAATGTTCAAAATCAGATGCAGAGTTAAGATATTGAAAATATGAAGTGAAAATAAAAATAATTTAACTTTTCGTACAGGCCCTAGGTCCCCTAACTTATAGTTAGGGAAATAATCTCCGTCTAAAAATAATTCCAACGCAAAAGGTTTGAAATTAGGCACAAAGGTGTTTATTTATTGCTTAATGAAACACAGCGTTTTGTGACTTACACCACTTTTCACTCGCCGTCAATAACACCTTTTGGGGGAAAATATAGCGGTTAACAAGTGTTTAAAATTATATGTGTGCATAGAGTGTGGGTTTTCAAATTGTTCGATGTTTTGTGGTGTGTTTTTACGCATCACGGTTTAACATTGGCATTTATTTTTGAACAGTAATGAAAAATATAACTACAGTTGGCTCTCTGTTTAAAGACGCTCTATTTAACGACTTTCTCTATTCAAAGACGACTTTTCACGGTCCCAGATGCTCCACAGTAGTTTTAGAAGCATTCTATTTAAGGACGCATTCTACTTAAGGACGATTTTTTGTGGTCCCTTGAAAGTCGTTGAATAGAGAGCCAACTGTACCTTGTTTTCCTTACTTTGACGACCTGTCTTCTGAAATTGCGATAAGTTCCCATCTCGCAATAAGACTTAAAAAAAAAAAAACTTGGCTACCAAAAGACTGGCGATATATCGCCAAGTGTCCGCCAAATTATAACACCACTTGAGTTTACATCGAAATTAACAATGATTTCCCCCCCAAAATTGGCAAAAGACCCCTTTAGAAACATCCGAATGGAACCAAAACGGGAGGTGCACAGCTAGATCCCACTAGGAGTCTACGTACGAAATGTCAACTTTCTAGGATATACCGTTCTTGAGTTATGCGACATTCATACGCACATACGCATATACGTACATACAGACGACACGAGAAAACTCGTTGTAATTAACTCGGAAATCGTCATTATGGATATTTCGCTTGTCTATACGTTCTTAGGCACTTATCCACGTGTAGTCGAGTCGGGGAAAAAAAAAAAAACTCAGTATTCATTCGGGGGTGAGTAAAATGGAAATTAAGGTCGATTTTTGAGTGAAATTTTTTTTTGCGAGTACAATACTTCTTTTTTTGTAAAAGGAAGTAATAAACGAAATAGAAAATTCCATTATTACCTTGTCTCCCGTCCGCTCCAATAACTCCAGAGATGCATTAAGATTTTGATATTTCCTTTCCCATTTTAACATGTTGTTTCCAGTTTTAATTACAAAAAGACGATTACCTACAACTGTTTGAAATTTATTCGCTGAAGTGCAGTAACGAAAAATATTTAACTGTCAGATGAACCTTAATGCGCGTAAGTGTCACATTACATAGATGTGTGTTCATGCTGTCTCCATTTGCTTTATGACATCACATCAATTCAGTTGAGAATTTTTTACATTTCATTGTTGATTTAAAAGCGGTTTCATTATTTTGCTTTTCATTTTAGCCTGTTATTTATCACAAAAATCATGTAGTTTTTTTTTTTCATTTTTTAAGTTGGCAGGTGAGTAAAATGCTTTCTAAATACAATAGTTAAGCGTAAATAATGCTGGAAATTAAATAGAGCAGCGTAAAAAGCTGATTCGTGTTGAAAGTTTAAAATAATTGTTGACAGAGATTTCCCATTACATAGGGTAATGTTTGGTATAACTTTCATGCATTATGCATTTGAGTAGACATGTCAGTTTTAAATTCATTTAAGTTAACTGAGAACCAAAACTGAGAACCAGTACAGTTTGGCCTTTGTTTGCTGTGAATGAAATATAAACATGGTAATCTGGTAATTTGATTTCTGATTTTTACTCTTGTGAGGAGAAGGTACGTATGTACTATTAAAGACCTATTTTTGCACTCAAAAATAATTACTGGTTTATTTAAAAAAAAAAAAAAAAACGAAATACAGTAAACTTCCGATTATCGGCGGTCGGATTATCCACGTGTCTTTTTACAATTTGTTTCACGGTTATTAAATAGTTTTTAAACTTATGATTGTGTTACTGTTCGTTTTAAGCTTTTACTTAAGTACAGTTTGACCGCGGATTGTATGTAATTTGGCAATCTGCCAAGTAAAGACTATTCCATCTGAATGTATCTGGCAGGGGAGAAGGGAAAATAACGATGGGATTTTGATTCACGCGTTTTATAATGTCACTAGTGCCTTATTCATTTATTGCATTCTCTAAAATAAAATAAGGGAAAACAAAAATAATTACCATGGAAACAACAAAAAGAAAATAAAATATTTTCATTTCGTTCAGGAACGTAAAAGCAAAATGGTAAGCTCAAAGCTTTGTTGTGAATAAATAAATCAATTATTTGCCCTGAGAATATAGATCGAATATACTTTAGATTAAAAAAATGTTGCTGAGAGAGCAAATTTTTATTTTTACAAAACTAAAGCTAATTAGTAGAGAGGCAAAAGTGCACATCTGTAGCAAATCAACTAACACCCCTATAAACTAATAGATACGTTCATTTCCGCCCTTAAACCGGATATTAGCCTTTCCATGTAATCGATAGTCAAACAGTATATTTATTATATTCACTGTCAGTAGATGCAATGTAGCAATGTTTTTAGCTACAATTTAAATGTATGTGTGAGTGTTATTCACATTTCTTAGCTATTGTATACAGCAGTATCGCTTTTTACCTATTATTCGGAATATCCGCTGTTTTCGATTATCCGCGGTTACCGTGCCACCCTATTCCGCGGATAATCGGGAGTTTACTGTATGAGATTAAACGAGCAGAAAGGTTTCAGACGAAGTAAGTACAAAATTTGCTCGTTGAAATAAAGTGTGATATTTTCTCTCTTTTCAAGTAGAGTCAGTTTGACGCTGAAATGTGTTGTAGTTGGAAATTATGATGAAATATTTTCTACCTCAGATTTTTAGTCTGTTAAAAAGTGCAAAAAGAACGTGATAGATACTTTTATGATTTTCAGTATTCCATTTCAATGAAATTCTGCTAAATATTTTGCAGACTCAGGTCAAAAAATTTCCGAAGCTAGAACTCCCGACAAAACGATTATTTTTTCAAGTTACTTTAAAATTTCTTTTGCTTCCTTAATTCTCAAATATTCAGTTACGCTTGAATATATTACATGCACTTGCAATCTGTTACAATGCGTTTTTATGTGATTACTGGAAATTCTCCCGTCGAGGTATGACGGGTGAAAATTTCTTCTACATTTGAATGAAGTAATTGACTGATGACATTTTGGTAGTTGACATTTTAACCCTAACTCCAGTGGATGAACCCTAAACTCCAGTAGGTAGCTTTCATTGTTGACCATTCCTTCGTTTCTTCATTCACCCTGAAATGAGAGTCTTACAAGTAAAACAGTTAAAATACCGGATCCTGTTTCGCCTCGTCAAAATAAAGCACTTCCCTGCATGTCAAACATTACCAAAAAATATTATCAAACTAGCCTGCGTGCCCGGCGTTGCACGGGCTACTTAAAAAATGAAAGAGCTGTTCAATTGATGTTTTTGTATTATTCTGACATCAGTTTCTAAAGCGCTAAGGAGTAAATAATTACGCGTAATGCAAGGTTTGCAAAACACCAGTAGAGCATATTTTGGGCAAAAACCTCTTTAACGTTAATCATATTTATCAATAATACAAGTTATGAGTATTTTCAATTAGCACAAAAGATGAAAATATATGCATTCTCAACTATAATATGTGCTCACTTTAAACTGAATTAAATCTGATAGAATATATCTGAAATATTTATGTACAATTACAATCAGCTTTTTACATAAAATGACACACACTTTTTTATTGATTACGTGAAACTAAAGCACCAAGACTTATTAAATACCAATAAGCATTAATTTAATATCAAGCCATCAGATTCCAATTAAGCTTTAGTTAAAATCCTTAAAAACAATCTTTTTTGTTCAACTCTGTTTCACTTAAAGAAATCCAAACAATCTTAATTTAACGTGTTCTTTTAACGATACAAACTGTATTGCAAAAATCGAAACAGGAAGGAAAAAGAGATTTATTACAATTCGAAAACTCACCCATGTGACGGAAAAAAGTCCAACAAAATAAACATAATTAGTCGCACATCCTAAATGTGCCCAAATGTGAGGCCGGTGAATGATAAACTTACACTTCAATCAATAAACATTACTAAAGAAACATTTTTCATATGCTGAAAAGAGTTAAGAACGTTGAATGTGAAAAAATAAGAAAGGACAGACGATAAATATCCGAATAGAGCAACCAATTTTAAACTAATTAAAAATGAAATTCTAGATGGAAACGTTGTTTTAAGATTTGGACAGCAGCCAAAAGAATCTCTTTTGACACAATTATTAGAATTTTATTTGCTCACCCATATGCAAAATGGCAACAGGAAAAAAATAAAAATTCCTGAATAGCGTTATGTTAATTAACGTTTTAATTAATATCTCCGCTAATTAAAGTCGTACAATTATGAAATTGGTCCTATTGTTTTCTTTGGAAAATTTCGAATTGATCGGTATCTCGTTTGACTCCCGATTCGCAGTGGTTCTCGAGAAGATCGATCTTCAGACAGACAGACAGACAGACAGACGGACGCGAACAGATTTTAATATTATAGTGGATTATCATGCCATGAAGCGAGTTTCATTGTTGAAACACGCACATTTCTCGATCATCGGCTATTATATATACGAGGATGTTGTGTAAACGAATTGTAGAAGTCCACGCTTAAAGTTCTATGCATTAAAGTCCTGGTTAAAACTACCAAGCATAAAAAATGTCAGCATGCTATCATTTTTTTACGCAAAGGGCTTGACAAAAATGATGCAGTATTTTTCAAAACTCTGCACCATAAAAAGAAAAGAAAAGGAATTATAAACAACCAATCTAAACACAACAACTTCTTTGTATTATTTTTTCATGATGCACTTTCTTAAACGAGACCGCAGAGTAGCTTAGTTGTTGGAGACTATTATGTCCAAAGGCGCGGGTTCAAACCTGGTTTCAGTTGTTGGAATTTTCAAGAAGCAGAAAGTCGCTGGCATCCATGCCATATTATTATGCGGCATTTTAAAGATCTCGTGAGAATGTGCTTTACCTTTGAAAATTTTTTAAAAATCAAACTCCTGGTGTAGTTTTGCACAGAAAGATTGGCGAGAATTGGCGAGAGATCAACATGCAGTCCCATTATAAAACAAACGAGCTGACGTGTGCATCACATGACTTCCTTTTACGCCAATTTAATAATAATAGTAGTGCTTTGGAGTAAGCAAAGAAACACTATAAATATTTTTGCCCCAAGTTTGCTGCGAACTGAAGCAAAAAACGTTTTATACCGATTAATTTTCCCAATATTGGACATTTTAATGAGATTCAATGGTTAACTCTCTAAATATCACCAACAGTGGCCAAATTGAAACCAGATTTAAAAAAAAAAGCCAAAATTGTCGCAAACTTGGCGACTAAAAGACTGGCGGTATATCGCCAAGTGTCCGCCAAATTATAACACCACTTGAGTTTACATCGAAATTAACAAAGATTTCCCCCCAAAAAAGGTCAAAAGACCCCTTTAGAAACACCCGACTGCAACCAAAAGGGGAGATGCACAACTAGACCCCCCTAGGAGTCTACGTACCGAATTTCAACTTTCTAGGACATACCGTTCTTAAGTTATGTGACATACATACGCACATCCGCACATACGCATACCCGCACATACGCATATCCGCGCATACATACCTACAAACAGACGTCACGAGAAAACTCGTTGTAATCAACTCGGGAATCGTCAAAATGGATATTTCGCTTGTCTATACATTCTTAGACACTTATCCACATGTGGTTGGGTCGAAAAAAACTCAGCATTCATTCGGGGTTGAGCAAAATGGAAATTAAGGCCGATTTTTTGGTGAAATTTTTTTCGCGAATACAATACAGTAACCCCTCGTTATATCGCGCTTTTCGGGGGACAAAGAAAAAGAGCGATGTATCCGAAAGCGCGATATAACGCAGGGGCATTAAAAATAGTTATGTCTAATACACAAGTAAATTGGCATTCGTTCTTTTTGACATTAGTTTCTAATGGTTTCGTTGTGGGTACTATCACACCTATTAAAATTTAAACAAGATTGAAATTTAAGTAAATTTTCACCGTCAGAAAGTTAAAATCATCAAATGGCGAATGAAGACGATCTTTCTGAGCTACCGGGAGATAAGAATAAGCATTCCAATACCCTCTTATTCTGAGTAGGTTTTCTAATCCATTTTACTTGCTGTAGAAAGGATGTGAAATGTAAAAGAAACCAGATTGTTTCCAGGGAACTATTTCGCCCTTCCAGATCATTATTCCCTTCTTTGATGCAAATCCTGGTTTGTGCAACCAAGTACAAATCTTTACTGTACTAAAAGAAGGGCGTATGTTCTCTTCTACATGGGCTACTATGACACTTGCTTGATGTCTCTCACTCCTTGTAAAGGCAATGTATCAATACAAAAGATGTCAAGTAGTTTACAGACCATCTTAAACTGAAATATACTGTGCGGGTATGTACATTTGGATGACAGGAATTGCTGCTGCTTTTCCAGCGAATTCAGAAGAATTGCTTCCTTTTGTTCATTGACAAAATAGAGAAGAAAGAAACCTTCTCTGTGCAATACCATATGTTTTCAGAAATGGTTTCAAACTTAAAGCAAAGTTTTTTTCTTATTTTAGGCTTTAATATTTCGGGATACAGAAGAAAAGAGCGATATATCCGAATGAGCGATATAACGAGGCGCGATACAACGAGGGGCTACTGTAGTTCCTTTTTTCTAAAAGGAAGTAAAAAATCAATGAAAGCTTACCTAGGATGTTATCTTTAAACGCGTTTTACTCAAAACTCGAAAATGCCCACTTACATCCCTTTGCTTCTCACTGCCTCATATAAGGACTGTTATCAGCAAGCCGTCTACCCCAACGAAGAGCTTTTCTGGCAGCGCTATAACTTGGATCTTCTAAATTTCAGAACTACGAAAGGTACGGACACATAAGGGTCAGAAAACGTAACTTTTGAACGCAAATATTTTTCAATTTCGAAATCTTTTGATTTCTTTTTACTTCTTTTTACAAAAAAGGAAGTATTGTATTCGCGAAAAAATTTTCACTCAAAAATCAGCCTTAATTTCCATTTTGCTCACCCACGAATAAATGTTGAGTTTTTTTTTCTACCTGATCACACGTGGATATATGCCTAGGAACGTACAGACACCTGAAATATCCATTTTGACGACCCCCGAGTTAATTACAACGAATTTTCTCGTGACGTCCGTATGTACGTATGTACATTGTTAAAACCAGAAGTGCCACAGGGGTAAAGAATTTCACACTAGGGTGAAAAAACAGTGCCTCATGGTGAAACGGAGGCTAGGAAGTATCGTTAAGGTGCTTTTGGTTCCTCAGTGGGTGAACGACGTTAACAAAAGTGCTAAAAGATCATTCAATAGGAGAGCGACTCCTTGCTCATGCGCTCTGACTTATCGTCCAACGACAACTTCAGTTTGAATGACGAACGAAGGAAGTTGCAACGAAATTTACTTTCACATTGAAATGAAGTACAAAACTGAAAATTTCGTGGATTATTCTTCGAAATCTCGCGTAAGTAAAGGCATTTGATCATATTGTAGCTCTTAGAGCTTTCGAACATATTTAAAGTGTTTAAAGTATGTTGACAACTGCTTATTGTTCCGTTTACCTTATTAAACATTTAATGTCTTGTTATTTATATCCTGCAAAACTGTTACCTAAAACTATCTATCAGTACTATCTTGAACAACAACAACATTAAAAATAAAAACGTTTAAATCAGCTGATAATTGAATAGCTAATCCCGGAATAAAAATGCATCGACCTGAGCAGATATATACCAATGTCTGTTTCTTCTCAATAAAATAACTACGTAGTGGAAACGAGCAGAGCAGCGAAGGCGGAAGAAAAAAAAAAAACGCGTGAAAAGAAATCTCTCTCACTCAGTGTTTGACTCATGAGTTTCACATCGTGTTTTGGTTAACGTATCTTTCTTAGGCATTATTGCATGAAGCGAATGTAGTTATCTACTCGTTTTTATTTTTAATCTGACTGAAAACTTGACATTGGGAAGAAGGGCTTTTAAATTAGTATTTATCTTGTACGCATAAGTATACTCAAATATCGAATCTTATAATAAGTATTGATATGTTACGCTCGATTAAAATTTTAAACGTTAATGAAAAGCTTTTATTTTCCCATGATTCTAATCTAATGTTACCTATTATTTCTGGTTGTTCCGGCAAATGATTGATAAATACATTCCCTGTTCATTTTCAGTACGGATCATGCAGTAAAAGTTGTCAACAACATATTAGTTACTGAGCAGTCCAAGTGTGAATGTAAGAAAGTTAGTGCACGAACGGACAAATTAAAGTCATGAGCACTTCTAAACTATGTTCGAAAGTTGAAATGTGATCAAATGCCTTCGTATATATAGATAAAAATAAATAAAACACAATTGTATTCAATAACTCACACAGCACGGGGGGGGGGGAGGGAATCTCTATAGGAAGCAATAAAGGTGCCATTTTTCTCACCTAGGGTACCATCTTTCGCCTACGGTGCACGTTGGGTGAAGGGAGCCAGTTTTTCACCCTTGCTAAGGGTGCAATTTCGGCTCTCTATCGGGTGCCGCTGGTGAACAAGCGTTTCACCCCTGAAAGGTGCCAAACGCAACCTGTAGTTTTAACAGTGTATGTGCGTATGTGTGTATGTATCTCGCATAACTCAAAAACGGTATGTCCTAGAAAGTTGAAATTTAGTACGTAGAGCCCTAGTGGGGTCTAGTTGTGCACCTTCTCTTTTGGTTGCATTCGGATGTTCCTAAGGGGGTCTTTTGCTACTTTTTGGGGGGAAATCATTGTTAATTTCGATGTAAACTCAAGTTGTGTTATATTTTGTTGGACACTTGGCGATATATCGCTAGTCTTTTGGTCGCCAAGTTTTGTCGCCAATTTGGCGATTTTTTTTTTTTTTTTTTGAAAATTTTGTTTCAATTTGGCCACTGTTGGTGATATTTAGAGAGTGAACAATTGAATCTTTTTATAATTGCCAGTAATGGGGAAATGACATTGAATTGGAGTAAAAGGAAGTCATGTGATGCACACATCCGTTCGTTTTAAACGATTTAAAAGTTACTTTTAAATCGTTTTAGTTGACATGGGAAAACGCAAAAAGGAATGAAAGTTACTAAACGAAGAATTGCAAGCATAGCATATACTGACACCCTGGCTGCGAAATGCCTTTTTTCTTCTTCTTTTTTTCCTCTTTTAATTTTTTTTTTTTTTTTGATGTCATAAAAAGTCTTGAACCTGTGAAGTATTGTGATGCAAACCGCAAATTCATACGACAATTTGTTCGTTTTCTGTGAATTTTTTAAATGTGTCAAGGACTTTTCGGACACCCTGTATATAACTTCCCAATTCCAGCAGCCCTTATGCACCCACAAACCAAGCAGAGGTGTCAAAGTGGAGAGAACGTCTTACACAAGATTCCTCATACGCTTTACTTTTGAAACGTCAAACCGGAACACCTTTCTTTGTTCACGGATATTTCAAAAAAAGATTCATCACTGAATATAATACTTTTCCAACCTTTTTGCCCCTGTTAGAGCTTTTCTTTGCTCCAGGAGAGTCGTGCACGTTTCTGCTTCATGTTTATCTTTGGTCTTACTTCGTAGATCCGCAATTAAAACTGCAGTTTATGCAACCATGCAAATGTAGTTGGCGTGGATAAGATAACTATACACTCTGTCCAACACTTATGGACGTAAGAAGCATATTTCAACGATTATTTTGACAAATTACTTTAATTTGGGTTCATCTCTTCCAGGTGTTAGAATTCTTCTACCTCGTTTACTTCGGTTACTTTTTAGTTGGTCAGTTCTTCTATATTCCTTTAAAATCTTACATATCATAGATTGTAAAACGTTCATTTGAATTGAATTGGATAGTTTTTTTTTTTTTTTTTTTCAACGTTAAGAAATGATACAATATATAACTTCAATTTTTTCCTATTTATCGCCTTGACTGCAAATTTTTAGTAATAAAATGCTTTTAAAAGAGCGTAAAATTATCTGGGCACCAAGCTCCATACTTGTGACAAACTATAGGGTAACAGGTATGCAACTATTTTTGCTACTGTTTAAAATTCACATTGAATGAATAGAGTATTTTAATTTTTTGACCCATATAAAAAATCTATCTATTTTTCCATTGTGTTAATGATCCATAAATTGTAAAAATAATATCTGAAAAATTGTTTAAATTGATTTAACCATTCATGAATAACGAGCTTTAGTCTGTTTAATTTGCATGCGTTCATTTTTCCCGACTGAGGGAGAAGTTTTATTCAAACAGTTCTGATATTCTATTATTTTGAATTTGGGTTGTGTAATAGCGAATGATCGAGTAACGCTCCTGTCGTCATCAACAATGAAACTCGCCCCACGGCACGATAATTTGATAATATTTTTTGGTAATGTTTAACATGCAGGGAAATGCTTTATTTTGACAAGGCTGAACTGGGCTCGGTAACTGAACTGTTTCACTGATAGGACTGTCATTTTAGGATAATGAAGAAACGAAAAAGTGGTCAACAATGAACGCTATCTACTGGAGTTTAGGGTACATCCACTGGAGGTAGTGTTAAAATTTCAACTATCAAAATATCACCAAACAGGCAATGGCTTCGTTCAGATGTAGAAGCAATTTTCACCCGTCATACCTTGACGAACGATTTTCTAGTGTAAAAGAATTATGAGTAAATCTGTAGAAATCTTCTTTACTAATAATAAAGCTGAAAGTCTCTCTGTCCGGAGGATGTCTGGATGTCTGGATGTCTGTAGGATATCTGTAGGATGTCTGTGACGCGCATAGCGCCTAGATCGTTCTGCCGATTTTCATGAAATTTGGCACAAAGTTAGTATGTAGCATGGGGGTGTGCACCTCGAAGCGATTTTTCGAAAATTCGATTTTGTTCTTTTTCTATTCCAATTTTAACAAAAAAATTTCTATTCCAATTTTAAGAAAAAAAATGTCATAAGATGGACGAATAAATTACGAAATTATCATAACGTGGAACCGTAACATGGGCACAAGCCAATTGGCGAGATACGAAATTATCATAACGTGGAACCGTAACGTGGGCACAAGGCAATTGGCGAGAAAATTCACTACATATCATTTGTCAATATACAGGCGAATCAAAAGACCTTTTAATTTGCTATTACGGGCGAAGCCGTGCGGGTACCACTAGTTATAAATAAATTTTCTTTAACGCGTCAAGAATTTATAAACAGCCTGTAATTCGTTCATATACAAAAACAGAAGTAATCAGTAAAATAGACTGAAGAAGTATAACTGTAGATGGTAAAACAAGCCAGTAGAATCTATGTGCACATAGCAAATGGGCGATGCAATTTGTTTTTCGTTTCTTTTTAACTTTTGCATAAAACATATTTTTTAAGAGCCGCAGCATCAGTTAGACTGTCCACGCCAGACTGTTTTTTGGAGGTCGTAATTATCATTTCACCTTGAGTGCAGAATTTTTATTTCCGGGATGGCAAACGTAAACATTACGTCTGGGCAGACAGTTGCATAATGAGGACATTAGAAAAAAAAAAAAAATCAAAAAATGTTTTCAATTTCTTATACGTGATGGGGTCGTTTCCAAAATTTTAAGAGTATTTTTTTCTGAAAGAGCATGCTTAAAAACAAAGGATCTGACCATTTTTTAAATAATTTGTTTAGGTTTAATATTGTAACGGATTCGGTGCGACTTCCACTTTCTTGGAATGAAGACACAGTTCTTGATAAAAGCACTGGAAATTTATTTACACTATGTACAGGAAAGATCGTCAACAACTGCTAAATTATTCATCAGCAATTAAGCAATTATCACACAACTCCGTAAACTCAACGTTTACACACGTATTTACTTCCAAATACGAAAACAACACAGCGAAATGCCTCGCAATAAACAGAGCAAATATGCTCTCCGTTCAAAATCTCAATCGAAACTCCACTGTTTATCCATCGCTAACGGCTTATATAGACACCGAAAAGAAATTTCTCAAATATTCCACACGCTTCTGTAAAGTAGTAGACCGTTATCAAATTTTTATCAATGAACAAAAAGGAAATAGGGGTCGTATACTTTAGCCATATGAAAAGGGGTTGTATATTCATTACGGGAAACTATTTACAGGTTACGTTACTACAATTATTACTTTTTACAGGATTTGTAACAATATTTAAAGAAAAATATTTAAATCGGTGAGCTTTCACACGCTTCTGTCCGATGACATCACAAATGATGAAATGCCATTCAGTGTTGCCATTCCAGAACGAAATATTTAATTCGCATCTTTACCAACGTGTATTGGCAACGATAGGGTTGATAGCAAGCGTAGAGCGCAATTTTAATTTGCTTGATTATCAAAACGTGGAAAGGCGGAAGAAAGGTGCGCCAAAGAGCATCATTTGTGACCTCAACAAGACCACGCCTTGTTTCCAAAGTTGGACATTTAAAAAAATTAATTAAAAAATAACTGTTGGGAAAATGAAAGTACTTTCTGGGTCCATGTTATTTTTTTTTTTGCTTATTCTATCAATTTCAGTGACAAAAAGTACTACGTTTGACTGAAGGAAACAACCCCATTGAAATCAAATGATGAACGAAATTATTTCAGTTGCTTTCGAAAAAAATATTTTTGAAAATGGAGTGGTTGAAAACAGTGTGAACTTGAAAAGCATTTTTCTTTTCCCTTTATGCATAAAATGCTGTAAAAAAGTATTAATTTTCCATATTTTTTTTTTTTTTTGAGAAATACACGAATTAAAATGTATAAAATGGTTGGAAATGGAGGAATTGTCAACGGACCTTTGCACGATTTTCTCAATAAAGTCTAATGGATTCATAGCTCAAGTTTTGCATATAGCCTGCTGAAAGTCGAGTTAAACCTCTTATATAGGTCAAATTTTGTGCCTTAGAGCCAGACTAACGCCCGAAAATTGCGGTTTTCTGTTTATTAGTGCATCCTATGTAGTATCCTATTCCACATCGAGCCATGCAAACATAATGGGGTTGTTTCCTTCAGTCAAAAGAAGTACGTTTTGTCACTGAAATCGATAGAATGAACAAAAGAAATAACATGGACCCAGAAAATACTTTCATTTTCCCAACAGTTATTTTTTAATGAATTTTTCAAAATCTCCGATTTTTCAAACAAGGCGTGGTCTTGATGACGTCACAAATGATGCACTTTGCCGCATCTTTGTACCACGTTTCCACGTTATGATAATCAAGAAGTGAATTAAAATTGCTCTCTACGCTTGCTATAAACCCTATCGTTGCCAATACAAGTGAGTAAAGATGAAAATTAAATATTTTGCTCTGTGAATGGCAACACTGAATGACATTTCATCATTTGTGACGTCATCGGCTAGATTCGTAAGCAATGAAAGCGCACCGATTTGAGCATTTTTTTTAAATATTAAACTTAAACAAATTATTTAAAAAAATGGTCAAATCCTATGTTTTTAAGCATGCTCTTTCAGAAAAAAATACTTTTAAAATTTTGGAAACGACCCCAATCTAAAAATAAAAAAAAACCAACTTTGTAATTTTTTAGCAGTGTTAAAAGAGCGCGCATCCCCATCCTTTTGCATAAACCAGACAAACGTTTTCAATCTCTCGTGTAAAGTAGTGATTATATGACTTACGCTAGTCTGGCTCTGGAGAACAGATTTAAGGCTTGTTGGAAATTTTTATTAGCCTTTTAATGAGTTACACTGTTAAAAAATCCGAACGAAAATTCTATTAAGTAAAAATATAGACAACGTAATAAAATCAATTAAAAAGAGTTAAAAAAAAAACCTCGGGAAACAGCTGTTTCGGGGTAAGAAAACCACACCCCTTCATCAGTGCATAAAAGAACGACGCCCCCTTTCCCTACATTTTGGAAACCCTTCCATTAATAGAACATATTTTTCGGTCCGTGACGTTTTTCCTTGGCACAGATGCCTTTGCTGTTTTCTGTTGACGTCACGTTTCCAGTTCCGGCCACTTCCAGTCTATTTACTCATCCTTGTCTTACTTTTTCTCGTTCACTTTTGTCGTTTATCTTTGTATTCCATCGTTCTTTTATGCACTGATGAAGGGGTTTGGTTTTATAACCCAGAAACAGCTGTTTGCAGAGTTTCTGAACTCTTTTTAACTGATTTTATTTGTACATATTTTCACGTAGGCATACATTTTTACTTATTTCATTGTACAAAGTTTTCGACTGCTTCTTTTACATATGAAAATTGTGTTCCTCAATATACATTGTATGTTCCGTATGCAGTATTTTTGTTTGCTGAAAATGAATGTATTTGTAGTAATTTTCAGTGACTTCCGTTTGATCAGTCTCATTGATAAAATTTGGAGTATATAGACAGTTTCACGAAAATTGATACAATACGAAATTTTGCTTTTGCAAATGCTTTATCCTCCAGATAAATTTCCTGAAACTTATTATGGAAAAAGAAACGTATAACAAGGGCCTAGAATAAAAAATGCTTCAATAAATTTCAACTATGTGATGGTGAAAGATGATATGAAGTCTCCCGCTATGATATCTATACCAATATTATAAGAGAGAGGACGAATTTTTGTGTTTTTATATGTTCGAGGTAATCTCCGGAACTATTGCAACTATTTGAAAAATTCTTTCACTGTATGAAAGATGCCGTCTTACTGAGTAACATAGGCTTTAATTCGAAAAAAAATTGATAAATAGTTCTTTTTTTATTCCAATTTAGGCCCAAATTTCACGTAAATTGCCTATTATTGGCTATTAAAGGGATGAAAAATTACATGTACATACAGTGAAGCACCGTTTATGCGTTTCTGAAGGGACTGTATGAAAAAAGCGTACAAATGAAAAAAACGTATAGCAGGACACATTAATATGTATTAAACTCTGCAGGAACCAAATTAAAAAACGTATAAGTGATAAAAACGTATAAAAGAGAAACGTATAAACGGTGCTTCACTGTATTAATATTTTATATCATTAGAAAGGGTAGATTTTTCCGCGTTCTAAGCAATTTGTTTCAATGCTCTAACTTCATTATGTCTGGAGCAATTTGCGTTTTTATCTCGAACTTTTTTAGGCTTAGCTGAAATTTTGGCAATACTTTTTTCATTAAATCTATCAATAAAAAGAGAAGGAATTGTCCCACAGTTTTTGAAACCGTTGGAAAAAAGCGACATTTTTTACTCCAGAAATATCTCGACCTATGGTCAAAAAAATAACCTTCTATCTCCAAAGGAAAAAAAGTTACAAGTCGTTAAAAATAAAGTTCGAATAAATCTAATCTCCATTAAAATTACTGATGTTTTGTTTCGCATTGCCATGGTAACGTCTTTTAGCTTCGCTTCATTTTAATTTCTTAAAGGTCCTCAAACTTGGCGCCACGGAATTATAAGCAATGGGGAAATGTTTTCGCCAATTCTGCATATTTTACGATCTACGTTATGATAATTCCCCTAGACAATGTAGAAATTGCGGGTAGAGTTTGAAAACCAGGAGTCTTAGCAGTTTTCCAAATTGTCGCCAAATTTGTGGACACCAAACACCAAGGGCTAATGTACTTCGGCCATGGCCTTGCTGATAGTGACAGAAGCAAACAATTATAGCCCATAATTGACGATAGCTCCAAACCCCCAATTATCGAAATATCTTCAAAATTACTAATGAAAAGAAACCAGTGTATAGTAAAAGCAGGGGGGGGGGGATCGAAGTTGTATTTGTACGCGCTTTTACATTTAATTCTAAAGAAGAACATTTCTATGATTTAGCTTTCAAAACTTAATGATATCGAAACAAAATATTAATGTGAAAAGTAGCCAAGTTCGATCGAATTGAGGTTCTGGGTAGACGGTGTCACCGACAAGATTCTGATCTCAACGGATAACAAGTTCCATAGCAGTTCCTCATGGAAATTAGACTGCTCCGTGTTCTTTAATTTATTTTGAAAACAATATTTTACTTTCTTTGATCCCGGATTTAAACTTGGCAAGTTACTGTATAATTGGAGCAGTCAAATGTTTTGGAAATTGTTTATTGACGACCAAAACTTGCCGCAAGTTTAAAATCCGGAATCAAAGAAAATAAAAAAAAATTGTTTCCTGAATGAATTGAAAAACATGGGACAGTCCAACTTCTATGAGGAACAGCTAGGAAACTTGGTACCCGCTCAGATCTGAACTAGTGATGTGCCGGATCGTTAAAAAAGTAGATCCGCGGATACGGATACGGATCATTAGTGTCAAGATCCGCGGATACGGATACGGATCTCAAAAGTTTTGCCCAATTCAGCTATCCAAGTTTAAAATTTATTACGGAAGATATTCCCGTCATAATAACATCACTGTTTCTTCAAAAAATCATCATCTACGGCGAAAATATAATCAAGACTATGATTTACTCTTTAAAGAAATCTGCATTAAAATTGATGGAGAGTTGGAAAGAATTGGTCAGCGCTGCATTAATATTTAAACAGAATGTGAAAAATTATTTCTAGCTTGCTCGGTAGATGTAGGATACAGGAGCAAGAGTGTAAAGCTGCTACTGGATACGCTAGCAATAATTTTTCGCATTTTATTTCAGCATAAATGCAGCTCTGACCCATTCCACCCAGATTACTCTGACCGACGGAATAATAGAGCTGGGAACACCTTTACAAACAGTAAATAGAGAATTTTTGTCTCACTTTTTTGAAGGATGTGGAGAAAAACCAAAATAAGGAATTAACAGAAACCTCAAATCAATAACAGAAACTAATATTAAACTAAAAATTAAAAAAAAATGTCTCAGTGGGCCGTTGGCTTCTGAAATGATGCCTTATAATTTAAATAGGGAATAAAACCTAATTTAAACGGAATTTAAGTCTTTTATTCAAATATTTAAGAATTTTTAGAATAGAAAAGATCCGTTTAAGATCCGTCAAAAAAGTAACGGATACGGATACAGATCTTTATTTTTCCTCGGATATCCGCGGATACGGATACGGATACGGATATCCGGAACATCACTAATCTGAACTATTTTATCGGTGACACCGTCTACCCAGGGCCTCATTTTGATCGAACTTGGCTCCTTTTCAAATTTATGTTTTGTTGGTATCTAATTTTACAGCGATCCACAGCGTTCGGTAATGTCCACAGCCCTGCTATTTGAATTACAATAGAGAAAATAATGCCTTTTAGTTCAGAGCAATTCCATGTGTAACAGAAAGACAGTTTTTTTTTTAATTTTTTTTTAAGGGTAAGCGATTACAGTGAAATTATTTTCATTTCAACTGACTTTTTTCTTCTTCTCTGCACTTCATTGTTAAAATATGAAAAACAAGACGGAGAAAAAAAATTATACTCCTTTTCCCTCAATGTTTGTGCTATTTTCTGCTCCGTGATGAAATGACACTTTTCTGAACCAAGCTTTTGGACTTCTTAGAACAAAACGATATTTTTGTGAAATTATGTCACAATTCAATCTTTTAACTGACGAATACTTTCGTGATAGAGAAGTAACAATAAGAAACTCTTAACTTAAATAATTTTTCATGCACTAGGTTGACAAATTCAAGTTTATGCGTTTTAACGGAATGACTGCGGTGGAGTGACTTTTAAAATCCATTCATTACTATAAAAATGACCATATTTGTAATTAAGTTGAAAATTGTTGCCTTTAACTTATATGACACTACTGTTGTTGTTTACGTGTCTATAGTTAATAATCATGGAAGGATTGAGGGCCATTGCCTCGAGATTTTGGAATTTTTTTATTTATTCACACATAAGACATTATGAGAAAGATTTTCAGCGTAAAGAAATGAAATACACCACTCAGAGTATCCGAGGTTATCGAACCCACGTTTACCGGCATTTGAAGCGAAGTTTCTACCACAAAGCCACGAAGGCCCCCAGCGCATAATGAATGAGGCATAATGAGTGATACAGTTTACATTTTTCTTTGCCGAAGAAAAAACATCCGCTTCACTTGCAAAAGGGCTGAGTTCCGGTAGCGTGGTAAAAAAATGTACAGTAGAACCTTTCGATAAGGGACACTAATGGGACCAGACATTATGTCCCTTAAATAGACAGGGTTCGTACGCTCCGGGAATTCCGGGAAAACCGGGAATTGTCAGGGAAAATAACACTGTCAAAAATGTCAGGGAAAAGTCAGGGAGTTTTCAAATTTTGTCCTCCAAAATTTTTTTTTCCATTTTTTTCCCAAGGAATTAAGTACCATGAGATCTAGTCTTCGTTTTTATTGTGATTTCACGAAAAAAATTGTAAATTTTTATCTGAACCGACGCTGGCACTTAAAAACTGCAATCGAAAAAGGAACGTTTTTTTTCACAACGAAAAATGCGCCAAAAGAGTGAAGATTTTCTTCCATGGAGTCAGTGAGGGGAACGCATTTCTTTCTACTGCCTAAAGTTTTAGATGGATTGCCACAACATTCTGCTCGTTTCAGGGTTCGTACGCTCCGGGAAAACCTGGAATTATCATTGAAAATGACATAGTCAAAAATGTCAGGGAATTTTCCAAATGTGTCCCCAAAATTTTTCTTTTCCCAATTTTTTCCCAGGGAATTTTGTTTTATGAGATCTGATCTTAATTTTGATCGATGTATTTTTAAAAAATTGCAACAATTTTAAAGCAATGAAAAAGTGGCGACCCAAAAAATCTTCAGCAGCCGCCATTTTTGGCTCTCAGTAGTTCCCAAGGAAAAAAAATCAGGTGAACAAGAATTATGCACAAACTTAACAGGAGAGAAGACAATTTACTGCTTCGGAAGCACAACCTGTAGATGGGAGGGTCGATCGAGGAAAATCGTTTTTTTTTTTTTTTTTTGATCGGAAAATCATTTTAGCTACGTGTGAAACGTAGTCGCCATCTTTGGTCATTCACAAGATGGAAGTAGATACGATCCTAAAATGCCTAAGTTTCTAAAAACAAAGCAGAATTGGATGTTTTCTTTAATTGAAAACTGATGAAAATAACAAAAAATGATCTGCAAATTGTTATTCTATTATTATTATTATTTAAAATAATTTTCTTGAGAAATGGAAAATTTTGTTCTTAAAACTTAATCTTATCCTCACTGCCTTGGACGCAAATGTGATAAAAACTTTTCAATGAATTGTAGTTTCATGAAGATTTAATTATTTTTTAATTGTCTTCGTGCGACAAATTAAAAAAGTTATTTCTTATTTTTGGGCATAGCCGCCATATTTGGTCATTCCCAAGATGGAAGTACACAAGACTTTTTAAGTGCCTAAGTTCCCGAAAACGGCATTGGATATTAATTGCAATGCAAACTATTGAAAACAACACAAATTGTGCCTTTTTTTCTGGATAATTTGTAATTATCTTCTAGAAAAAACTTCTCTCTTTTTAACATTTTTTTGTTTTAATTGATTTAGACTCTTATGTGCTAAATACTGACTATTTTGCTTTTATTGTAGTTTTTTAAGGATTATTAATTTTTTATTACTACTTTTATACTACAAATCCAAAAATCTACTTATTATTTTAAATTTTTCACTTTGTCGCCATATTTGATCGTTTGCACTATGGAAGTAGACTTAAACTTCCAGAAACAGAATTGGATGTTTATATCAATGTGAACTATTGAAAATAACATTAAAATGTGCAAAATGTTATGAATTTTTGAAAATTAACTATTACTTTCTGGAAAAGAAAACTTGAAATTTTAAGGTAAGCGTCCTTTAATATGTGAAAAAAAAAAAAAAAAAAAAAAAAAAAAAAGATTATTGGCATTGGCCTATGATCGGCGGATGTTGATTTTTGTTACTATGCATTACATGGTATGCCGATCGACGCAACAAGTTAATCATATTTATACTGAAATTTAGCTTTGCATTTTGCTCAATATGTTTTGTGTAACCTACTAATAAGAAAATAAAAAGTATTGTAAACCAAAAGCGGATGCTAAAAGGTTGCTGCAGGACTGCAGCAAAACGCTATAATATTACGCGTGACATGAAAGAAACCCTAAAATAAGTTGAAAGTACTCTGTTTTCAACAAATAGTAAACAAATTAAAACAATTTTGAACAAAATATTTTTAAAAAACTTATAATTTTGACAGAGAAAACAGAGGAAAAAAAAAATCCAAGTTTTTTTCTTTATAATCTAAGGGGAGAAGTTTCAGTTCTTCTACATTGCTACTTTAAACAATTTTAATTATTTTGAAAATATTACTGTTTAAACTTAAATTTTGAATGAAGCGAATAACCTGGAATTTTCTAAAAAACAACCTGGAAAATCTGGAAAAGTCAGGGAACTTTTTTTAACCAAAAGTGTATGAACCCTGATAGAGGTGTCCCTTCTTCGGAGGTATTTTAGTTTATGTATACAGTGTGTTAATTCAGTATAATTTTGTTATGAACTCGAGCTATTAACACTCAAAACTAAATCATTTTCATTTTTCATACACAACTAAATAAAATTAACACTTACTGATTTTTTAAAAAAAGTTTTTATTATTTCATTAATTATGATTAAGTCAAAAATTTGTTAAGTCCAAAGTTTTGCAGCATAAAGCAATTATTTGGAAGTAATTCATTGGATGAATTTTCTTCATGTCATGTAATTTACCATTGCAAGACATTGTGAATTACAATTAGTGTTAACAGTTCAATTTTTATATTAAAAGCTAGTCAGTTTCTGTGCCCTCTCCTTTGCCCCTGAGCCTACTTGAATAAATATCCCGGTGGGCAAATCATGCAGTACAATATATACTTCTTTCTTTTTCAATATACACATGTTTCTTTAACATATGTTAATGATAAACTCTCTTCAATTAATCTTTAGAGGAAAATTGAAGCTTGTATTTCAGTAAATTCACTCTTTCTTATGCACTTGTACATAATTTTTTTAAATTATTTTTTCTCTGTGACTGTCCCTTAAATAGAGTGTCCCTTAATTAGAGGCAAATACATGGAGGACCCTATTCAAAGGGACTGGGACCAGAAAAAATGTCCCTTAAATAGAGGTGTCCCTTATTCGGAGGTGTCCCTTAAGGGAGGTTCTACTGTATAAAAAATTATGTGAATTTATTACTGACGGGTTTTATCTCCAAAGTAAAATAAAGGAAAAAAGAATGAAATAGAATAAACTATTGTTTTTTAATGCACAAATGTGAAATGAATAAAGCAACGACAATAGTTAATTAATAATATAAGAAGACTAATCATTAAATTGCTTTGAATGCAGCTTTTAAAACATATATCTGCTAAAATATGTTTTCGCTAATTTCTGCGGTAGTCTTACTCAAGGATACAAAACTTATTTGCATTTTTTTTAAATACGAAAATAAAATATATCTAGACCTTCGGCTCCACTGCTGTTGAGAAAAAAACAACATTTTAGATGCCAAAACTGTTCATGGTCACGTTACGTTAAACATTCAGATCAATACAAAATATGCAGTTTTGATGCGTGCATCTTGATGCGCTGTTAATTTAAACAATATATTAAATTTTTATCAAGTAGTAATGGTATTTGCAATAATAGTAGAATGAGTTTGTTTATATATAATTATAATAGTAGTAGTTTCCTAAACTAGGAATTGGAAAATGTAGTATCATCTGGAATAATTGAAGGGGGGGGGGGGGGCTAGCGACAGACTGACAAGCAGACCGACAGACACGCATTTTCCCCATCTCAGAACCCTAATTCCCAAATTTTAATTTTTCAATATTTGTTCAATTTTTCACTTCCTTTTACAAAAAAGGAAGTATTGTATTCGCGAAAAAATTTTCACTCAAAAATCGACCTTAATTTCCATTTTACTCACCCCCGAATGAATGATGAGTTTTTATTTTCGACTCGACCACACGTGGATAAGTGCCTAAGAACGTATAGACACGCGAAATATCCATTTTGACGATTCCCGAGTTAATTACAACGAGTTTTCTCGTGACGTCTGTATGTACGTATGTGCGTATGTATGTCGCATAACTCAAGAACGGTATGTCCTAGAAAGTTGAAATTTGGTACGTAAATTCATAGTGGGGTCTAGTTGTGCACCTCCCCTTTTGGTTGCATTCGGATGCTCAAAAGGGGGTCTTTTGCCCCTTTGGGTGGGGGGAGGGAATCATTGTTAATTCCGATGTAAACTCAAGTGGTGTTATAATATGGCGGACACTTGGCGATATATTGCCAATCTTTTGGTTTTGGCGATTTTTAATTTTTCTTTTCTTTTATAATCTGGTTCCAATTTGGCCATTGTAGGTGATATTTAGAGAGTAAACCATAGACTAATAATAAGAGTAGACCGAGCTTTCTCGTTCTTGCTGATGAAGAAAATTGGTTCATAGATGCATCATGTGACTAGTGGAAGGGCTTGGCGAAGACTTTGGCAGCATGGTTGCTAGATGGCAGCATTATCTATAGTTTGGCACTCGACATGTATTTTAAGACAATGTGTTTTCATTAAAAAAACTTCCAGGTGCAGAGATTGAACTGTTTTTCTTTTAGTTATGCATTATTTTGACATTAGCAATAGTTTTTGATCAGTTTTCGGTAACTTTTATTTCATTTGGAGCTGTCAGCGTTGGCGTGAACGAAATGGCGTAAACGTTTTGCGTTAACGCAAAAATGTACTAATCGGTATCTTAAATTGAAACTGTAGGTAAAAATCTTACCGTTTGCTGATTCTTCTTGGTCGCTTGCATCTTTTATTGCTTAGAGAGTTATTGAAATTGACTAAAGAAAATGCACAATACTATCTAAACGAAAAACTCACTATATTAACAAAATATTTACAACTTAGAATAACAAATTTACAAATCGGACTCCATAAAAGATCATTCTTCCGTGTTCCATCTATTCTATTTATTTTATTTCGCGCTGGCGTTGATCGTCTGCTACGATTAACGCCCGCTGTTGCTAGGATATCCACCAGTCACATGGTTTGGTTTATGAGCAGCAAAAGGGTTGCCATAGCTCGGTCTACTCTTATTATTAGTCTATGGAGTAAACTATTGAATCACATGAAAACTGCCAATAATGAGAAAATGACATTAAATTGGAGTAAAAGGAAGAAGTTATGTGATGCACACATCAGCTCGTTTTTATTTATTTTTGACTTTTCAAAAGCTACTGTTTAAGTTATTTTCCCTGTCATAATGTCTGATGATTCCGTGTTTTAATTGTTACCAAAAACAATAGGAAATAATGATATTGTAAGGTTAATTTTGCTAATGTAGTTTAAAAACTAATTTCAAGGTACCGTTTTTTGGACACTTGAAACTTCTTTACTAATAATAAAGCAGAAGGTCTCTCTGTCCGGAGGATGTCTGGATGTCTGGATGTCTGTAGGATGTCTGTAGGATGTCTGTGACGCGCATAGCGCTTAAACCGTTCGGCCGATTTTCATGAAATTTGGCACAAAGTTAGTATGTAGCATGGGGGTGTGCACCTCGAAGCGATTTTTCGAAAATTCGATGTGGTTCTTTTTTTATTCCAATTTTAAGAAAAAAACTATCATAAATTACGAAATTATCATAACATGGAACCGTAACATGGGCACAAGCCAATTGGCGAGATACGAAATTATCATAACGTGGAACTGTAACGTCGGTACAAGCCAATTGACGAGAAAATTCACCATACATTATTTGTAAATATACAGGCAAACCAAAAGACCTTTAATTTTTCTATTACGGGCGAAGCCGTGCGGGTGCCACTAGTATCAAATAATAGAGGTTTTCAGAGCTCTCAATGATTCAAATCAGGCCATCAGTTTTAAGACCGTTTTGAAAGCTTTTTCTTCACTATGTACGATTGTATCAAAATTGTTTTTAAATTGGAGCGTACAAACTTGCTATTCTATTCAGAGTAGATTAGAGGTCACTGCAAGCTATTATCTCTTTGTGCGCAATACGTTTATATTACAACGAAAATAATATTTAATAACTTTTTCAATAAGGATTGGTAACAGATAAATACTTGTGTGTGTGTGCATGTTTTAAACTTCAAAAAATCTCACCTCAAGCAATTTTAAATCGGAAAAACTTGAAAATAAAATGCAAAAATTGTTCTTTAAATCTTAAGATTATTTCTACAAGCTTGGTTTGCGCTAAAAAATGTGAAATAAAATAAGTACAGTAGACCCTCGTTTTACGCGGGGTTTGCGTTAGACAAAAATGCTACGTAGATCAAAACCGCTTATGTTGGGACTTAACAATATTTTAAAGATGCATTGATCCTTCTGTGATGTTTATTTTATATTCGACTAGATTTATTTGTCATGTAGGCGGTTTCTTGCTGTGTTTTCGATGTTATGTATGAGGGTTGAAATAGTTGCGAAACCCGATGAGATTTGGGTGATACAGGATAAGGAAATATTTAGAAATTGAAGTTTTAGCACGGTTTGAGAAACTTTCCACTAGACAAGTGTTTTTTCCTCAATACTTTATGTTTTGTTTGTTTATTTTGTTCTTCGAAAACGTATAAGCGGTAGTGTCGAGAGTAAGTAAACTGGAGTTTTCTCGCTTGAAGCTTACAATTTAAAACTAAGTATAAAATCGGCTCTCACGAGTCAAAGATAAAGGTAGCTACTCACTTCCGTCAACACCGTACAATCGAACCACTTTTCGTTCTACTGGTGTAAAAAGCGCACTTATACTGAGTGCTTTTATATTTGAAGAAAGATAGAAGAAAAAAAAATAAGGTTAAAAAATCAAGTTTCATTTCCTAATCTTCGCATTGCATGGAGTTTTGATAAGGAATCGCTTGTAGATCCTACTTTTTCTAAATTGGAAACGAACCAAGTGACCATGAGGATTCGCATAGTAACAGAGGCCTGCTGGGGCCCCTAGAAATTCTCAGAATCCTATCCCAGCGCGACAAGGTTATCGGATTTATTTTTATTTCCTCTGATCCTCTTTCTATTAATTTTATTACTGTCTCGTGATGTAATTACAAAAAGCAATTTGCAGGACCAAGATAATAACATAAAAAAATCTCTTCACCTTGTTTCAAGAAAGAATTCTTCCTCAATGCGTGTTGAAAATGATAAATTTCAATTTGAGATTTTGAAGGTAAAATATAAATTCTAGTAGGACAGCGTGCGTTTTAAAGTTATATTACTCGTTTTAAATGATAAACTATCAGAAATAAGACGCATTGAGTGCATTTTTTTAAAAACTAAGAATAAAATGAAGAAAGAGAACAGAAGACGACGGCTCCTCTTACTCATCCGGCCAATCCCTCAACTAACTTCTTATTGCCGAGAATGCGGAAACCTTACGAGGGTTTTTAAAACTTATAAAACTTTGAGAAAAATCGTTGGAGGTAATGAGGTTGTTTCCTTCACAGTCAAAAGTACTACTTTCAATCACTGAAATTGAAAAAAAAAAAAAAAAAAAAAAAAAAACATGGAGCGAGAAGACCTTTCATTTTCCCAACGCTGAATTTTTAATTAATTTTTTAAACTGTCCGACTTTGAAAATAGGGCGTGGTCTTTATGACGTGACAAATGATGTACTTTGGCGCATCTGTCTGCTGCGTTTCCACGTTATGTTAATCAAGAAGTGAATTAAATATAGTGCGCTCTACGCTTGCTATCAACCATATCGTTGCCAGTACACGTGAGTAAAGATGCGAATTAAATATTGCACTCTGCGAATGGCATCAGTGAATGGCATTTCATCATTTTTGTGATATTATCAACAGAAGCGTAAACAATGAAAACGCACGAATTAAAATAATTTCTTAAAAATATTAAACGTTGTCAAATTTTTTTAAAAAACGGTGAGATCCTATGTTCTTAAGCATGCTCTTTCAGAAAAAAAAATACTTTTAAAATTTCGGAAAAGAAAAAGAACTTTTCCGAAATCAAAAGATTTTTTTTTAAAGGGAGATCCAGCATTCATTTAAATTTTGACGTTTTGAATTTAAATTATGTTTTTCAGGAGAGGGGGGGGGGGGGGAGGTTAGTGTCAAAAAATTCACTTTTTACGAATTGTTTTATTTATTTTTATTATTATTATTATTATTATTTTTAGAAAATGGTTGGGTTAATTTATTAAAACCTTTTGTGCACTAAAATGTATGGTTTTAAGAATATTCTATAAATTTTTTATCAAAAAATATCCACAGACAAGCCGGTGACTGACATTTATCTGAAATCAAATTCCATTTGAATTTTGTCAAAGTATTAACTAAACGTCTCCCCTACGTTCTCAGATCTTTTTTTGTTTGACTTTACAGTTTTTAGCGGCCGTTTGAAGTTAAAAGTGTTATTTTGTTAGTGAAAAACCCATTAAAAATAGAAAACCACTCAAACTCAAAGCAGGGGGGAGGTTTTTTATATATAGAATATGTGTACTAAATTTGAAATGAATAAGTCAATTGGTTTTAAAATGGGAGTGAACACGGACTTTGAAAATGTGGTTTTGAGACAAAACGCGTTTAAAGTTTTAGATGCTAAAAAGCATCAATTCCAGCTTCATAGTCTCTGTAGCAGCTTCGATTTGCTCAGCCTCTTCTTTTTTCATTAGTTATTTTTAACTAACCCCAAGCAAGCAGCACTGACATTCTGAGCGTCTGCAGCTGTCAGAACTGCTGCATTCTTCGGCAGCTGTCGAGCTACAGTTTGAAGGAGCAGAGACTGCATACTTGATAACTTAAAGAATTTTGCTCGAAACGACTTGAAATTTTGGGAATATATTTTTGAAACGTTTAACTGCAAGATTAAAAAAAAAAAAGCACACAGTTTTTGAAGCTGCAACCCCCCCCCCCCGTCCCCCCTCCTCTTCACAAACACGAATTCCGATAAGGCCCTGCCCGTTGAGTTTCTTGTTTCTACAAATTAAATGAAATGGAAGGGAAATTGGCAAGAAATTTGCGCCCGTCTTAGTATGACTGCTGATTTTGTAGAATAGGTAATACGAGGCATATCCATAACAAAAGAAATGGTGATTAGGACTCGCCTTTTTTAATGGGCAAAGTGAAAAATGAATATTTTCTAAAGAAATATATTGCGTTTGATTGTTAAAAATGTTTTTGGTGAAATATATTAGAAAATAAAAGAATGAGTGAATAAGTGAATCGATAATGAAACAATTGACAAATAAATAATTGGTTAATGTATGAGAAAAAATAAATGAGTGATTAACACAGTGAATGAAAACGGCTAACAAATTAGTGAATTATTACACGAAGTAAGGTAAATGAACTTATTTGAAAAATGAATAAATGATTGAATGAATGATTGAATCAATAAACTAAATGAACTATTTCACTTTGCCCGCATACACTGGGCTAACTTTACGAAACTTTGAAATGAAAATTAATTCAATATTAGATAAATGAATACTGAACCGAATGTTAGTAGGTCTCAGTAGATATGAAAAATGTTAATGAGATGAACTTAATCATTTTATAGTAACAAAAATAATTTCAGACTTAAAACAAAATATTACAGTATGAGTATCAATTTTTGAAACTTGCTTGTATTTTTACATGCTTTGATCTTCAAAAATACCTTTTTTCCTGACTGGAATAGACTACTTGAGTTTAGGCATTGTAATACCGGTATACCGAACACCGGTATTTGGAGCAATTTTGCAATTTCTTAATACCGGTATTTGCCTAAGAAAATATGGGTATTTTCGGTATTAGCTGAAAATAATAAATAGTTTTAATTCGGAAATTTTCAATTTAACTTATTAAAAATCTACTTATAAGTGAAATACACCGCCAGCTCAGTCAATTCCAGCCGAGGACTGCAGTTTCGTGCTTATTAGCACTCATCAGCCCGGCATAGGAGTGACTGAGCTGGAGGTGGAAAACCTCTTAAGGAAGCCAAGAGTGCCAAACAAACTGGTACCTAATACAAAATTAGCACTGACCAGACGAGTGACCGAAACAATGGTTCGGTTCAACTCGAATATTGAAGGCAAGGCAGGTATATTCAGTAAGTTACCGCCCTATTGCCAGGGCTAGGGCAATTGCCTTAGATGCCCCTGATTTCAAAAATCTTGCTAAAATTAATTAAACATTTTAAATTTGTTAATAAATATGAGATGGCAACAGATAAAAATTAGAAATCAAAGCTTTCTCTGATTCAATTTGTAGGTCTCGGTAAAGATTGAGTTTTGAGTCTTAATTATTAATGGATTCGGAGTCTGATTTTTCTATCAAATGCCCTTTTCAGGGCCAAATTTTCAACATCAAAAGAGCGTACTAGAATTGCAGCCTCACTTGTAATACAAAGCCGAACCATCAACCTAAATAAAAATGTATAATACTGCTGTTTACGCCTAACATGAAATACCCGCAAAAGACGGACATCTGTACTACGTTAAGTAAATATTTTCAAACCAATAAATATTGAAGTGTCATTTTTCCCTTTACATTATAAAAATTATCAGGTATTCATATCCGTAGTTTCATATAATATATCACAAAATCGATGTGAAAATATTCTAATCGCATTCATTAATTTGTTGGGACTCTAGCTCAGCCTAAATATAAACAAGCAACACAAAATCTTAAAACAGAAAGCCCAAAAAACAAGTCCGTGCGCAAGCGCAGTTGAAATAGCAAATTTGTGATAACCGGGATTTAACGTCTACTATAAAATTCACTCTCAAAACACTAGATGGTTGCACCGTATTCATGGGCCACAGCAACATCAGTTTTAACCACCTAAAGTTCTTATCATTTAATGTAGCGAACACCCTAAATATTTTTTTCTTCAATAGTCAATGCACCTTTCTAAAACTTTATACGATTATTATATACTAGTGGCACCCGCACGGCTTCGCCCGTAATAGAAAAATCAAAAGGTCTTTTGGTTCGCCTGTATATTTACAAATAATGTATGGTGAATTTTCTCGCCAATTGGCTTGTACCGACGTTACAGTTCCACGTTATGATAATTTCGTATCTCGCCAATTGGCTTGTGCCCATGTTACGGTTCCACGTTATGATAATTTCGTAATTTATGATAGTTTTTTTTTTCTTAAAATTGGAATAAAAAAAGAACCACATCGAATTTTCGAAAAATCGCTTCGAGGTGCACACCCCCATGCTACATACTAACTTTGTGACAAATTTCATGAAAATCGGCCGAACGGTTTAGGCGCTATGCGCGTCACAGACATCCTACAGACATCCTACAGACATCCAGACATCCTCCGGACAGAGAGACTTTCTGCTTTATTATTAGTAAAGATAACTAGTGGCACCCGCACGGCTTCGCCCGTAATAGAAAAATTAAAGGTCTTTTGGTTCGCTTGTATATTTACAAATAATGTATGGTGAATTTTCTCGCTAATTGGCTTGTACCGACGTTACAGTTCCACGTTATGATAATTTCGTACCTCGCCAATTGGCTTGTGCCCATGTTACGGTTCCACGTTATGATAATTTCGTAATTTATGATAGTTTTTTTTCTTAAAATTGGAATAAAAAAAGAACCACATCGAATTTTCGAAAAATCGCTTCGAGGTGCACACTCCCATGCTACATACTAACTTTGTGCCAAATTTCATGAAAATCGGCAGAACGGTTTAGGCGCTATGCGCGTCACAGACATCCTACAAACATCCTACAGACATCCAGACATCCTCCGGACAGAGAGACTTTCAGCTTTATTATTAGTAAAGATGACATAAATAACACATTTTGACTACTTATTTGATGGGGGGAAAAATCGATGGGTTTTTTTAGCAAAAAACTACCATTTTGTTAACCTTCCAATGCATTCAGTTTTTCAAAAATTTAAAAACTTTTTATATCTATCTCTTCGTTAGATACCATACAGTGATATGACCCTCTCATTTGGAAATAATTAACTAATAGCAGATTTTATGGGTAAATGTTTGAAAATTTCCCCCGAAAAACTTGCTTTTTGCCCCTTAACTCAAAATTATTTCAAAACCACATATTGCTTGCACATTAATTTTTCGAGGTTTATATCACAGTAATATGTTGAATTACCATGTTTGCAAAGTTTCAAATTTTTAGAGTGAATACTTTTTTCTATAGAGCCGTTGGCGTAAATAAAAACTTGAAAACGTGGTTATGAGAAAATCAAGAATGAAAAAGCAAATTTCAGTTATAAGCAGTGCATTTGAGTTTAGTAAATTTCTTCTAGTTTTCTCAATAATTCACCGATTTAAAAAAACAATTGCGGATTTAGAAGGAATAACACTGGGGCTCTTTAAATTTCTCAAAATCTCAAAATCGTTTTTTTTTTTTTTTTCGAAAATTAGAGTATTCGCGTACCTTAAATCCAAACTTAGGACTGTCTGTTACTAGACCCTTGTCTGTTACTGGTGCCGTTACCTTAAATTTCTCAAAATCTCGAAATCGATTTTTTCTCTCGAAAATTAGGGTATTCGCGTACCTTAAATCCAAACTTAGGACTGTCTGTTACTAGACCCTTGTCTGTTACTGGTGCCGTTACCTTGAATTTCTCAAAATCGATTTTTTTTTCTCGAAAATTAGGGTATTCGCGTACCTTAAATCCAAACTTAGGACTGTCTGTTACTAGACCCTTGTCTGTTACTGGTGCCGTTACCTTGAATTTCTCAAAATCGATTTTTTTTTCTCGAAAATTAGGGTATTCGCGTACCTTAAATCCAAACTTAGGACTGTCTGTTACTAGACCCTTGTCTGTTACTGGTGCCGTTACCTTGAATTTCTCAAAATCGATTTTTTTTTCTCGAACATTAGGGTATTCGCGTACCTTAAATCCAAACTTAGGACTGTCTGTTACTAGACCCTTGTCTGTTACTGGTGCCGTTACCTTAAATTTCTCAAAATCTCGAAATCGATTTTTTTTCTCGAAAATTAGGGTATTCGCGTACCTTAAATCAAACTTAGGACTGTCTGTTACTACTGTTTGACCGCGGATTGTATGTAATTTGGCAATCTACCAAGTAAAGACTATTCCTTCTGAATAAATCTAGCAGGGGAGACGGGAAAATAACGATGGGATTTTGATGCACGCGTTTTATAATGTCACTAGTACCTTCCTCATTTATTGCATTCTCTAAAATAAAATAAGGGGAAACAAAGATAGTTACCATGGAAACAACAAAAAGAAAATAAAATATTTTCATTTCGTTCAGGAACGTAAAAAGCAAAATGGTAAGCTCAAAACTTTGTTGTGAATAAATAAATCAATTAATGTTTGCCTTGAGAATATAGATCGAATATACTTTAGATTAAAAATGTTGCTGAGAGCAAATTTTCTTTTTTACAAAACTAAGGCTAAATAATAGAGAAGGAATAGTGCACATCTGAAACAAACCAACTAACATCCCTATAAACTAATAGATGTGTCCATATCCGCCTATAAACCGGATATTAGCCTTTCCATGTAATCGATGCTCAAACAGTAGACCCTTGTCTGTTACTGGTGTCGTTACCTTACAGTCTGAGAGGAAGCGAAATTTTTATCCCATTCCTTTTTGGAAAATGTCTGCCCGTCTCTGCCTGGCCCGTACGGATCAGGAAGACCTGTATAGATCTACAGTAATCTCATCCATCATTGTCGCTGGAGAAGTTTTCACACGATACTGATTACTAGTTGGTTGGCCCTTCCTTCCCATTACCCGAGGCCGTGAAGTCGTTAAGCTCTACCCCACCGTGCGATAATATTATAATTACGTCCTCAACTTTCAAAGCCTGCTTCTGAGGCTTGAAATAGTTTGTAAGGTACTTATTTGCAGGCACTTACAATTTTCATGCTTAGCTTTTCATGCCTAAGTGAAGGTTTGTTTGAATACATTACATCTTTTCAGTGTAGTTGAATGATAAATTGAGGTTTTACTATAGTGCGCAAAAAGTAGGTTATTATTAAATAGCCATTCCTTCCGATAAAATATCTTATCTTTTCAAGGCCAAACAAATTATTGCCTTATTTTTCAAGGTTATAACTAGGATCACCCCCCCCCTCCCCCCCCAAAAAAGGGATTTTGAACACCTTGTTTTAATGAAGCCTGTACTTCTCTTTTCTGGTGCTGAAATTTTCGTTTTCTTCTTTCTCAGAGTTAATGAATATGATTTGTGAAAGCATGGGGAAGTTTAATGGGCATTGCTTGATATTTTTTTTTCTTCCTTACATAGAAAGTGGAAACTGTGTCTACTTATTAGGATTGGATGAAGAGAAATCAAGAAATCATAAAAGCAATTGTAAAGGTATGCCGTTAGATTTTCTTCATTAATAAAGCAGTCGTTTTATTTGAAGTTTCTGAATTTGAAGTAATGTCATAATTAAAATATTTTTCTGGGGAAGTATTTTCTATTAATAGAAAACCATCTCATTGAATAAATAATGTGGATGAATCAGTGAATAAAGCAATGAAGTGACGTGTAAAAAAATAATTAATAAATAAATAAGTGAATGAGACAAATTGCATGTAAATAAGTAAACCAAAGTAGGCAGTTAGATCTTCTTTCAAAAAAGCAGTCATTTTAGTTGAAGTTGCTGAATTCGAAGTGAAGTGATAGTTAAAATATTTTTCTGAGGAAATATTTTCTATTAATAGAAAACCAGCTCAATGAATCCATAATGTGGATGAATCAGCGAATAAATAAGTGAAATAATGGGTAAAAAGTCAATTAAAACATATGTAAGTGAATGGGGAAAACTGCATGCAAATAATAAAACAAAGTATTACCGTTAGATCTTCCTCTTTAATTAAGTAATCATTTTATTTGAAGTAGGTGGATTTGAAGCAAAGTGATGATTAAAATATTTTTCTGAGGAAATATTTTCTACTAGCAAAAATACCCGGCGTTGCCTGAGTCAGAAATAATTGTGAGAAACAATCGCTACCTTCATTCGTTTTCTGTTTTAACTGAAAGAACTCAAGACACACCGCTTTGACGTGATTAAAAGTCGAGCTTCTTCCGTACCCATAAAAGTCAAATAGCAATAAGTATAAAGAACGGAATAGTATTCAGTTAGAAACGACAGCACATTTGAGCATATAAAAATTTGAAGAATTTCCAAACCATGAACTAACAAGAACAAGGATCACTAAAAAAGGTGCGCTTAATTTATTTAATTAAATAGTACACACACACACTCGCACACACACACACACACACACACACACACACGCACACACACACACACACGCACACACACGCACACACACACACGCACACACACGCACACAAGTCTCTACTATGTTTCCCAATGAGTGCAAAAAATGGTTTCCAAATATTTAAATAACTTTAAATTTATGTTTGCTCCGGAGAAGCCTTGATTCAAAATTTTCATTATGATTACTATTAATATTGCTGTGTTAAGGCAACGAATTTCGGTAACAATGGGTTTTATATTTAATCATTTAATGGGGAAATACCATGAAATTTACTGTTTTCCATCGTAACTTTTTAAAACTAAGTTTTTTAGGAATGAATTATAGCCTATGTTTCTTCCCGAGAATGTAGCTATCTATGGTGAAAAAATGGTTAAAATCGGCCCAGTAGTTTTGAAGATTACCCAGGACATCCTTACATCCAGAAGTTGTCATTTATGTATATAAATTAATAGAAAAACAACTCAATGAATTAGTAATGTTGATAAATCATTTTATGAATAATTGAAGTAATGTGTAAAAAATTAATTAATAATTGAATTAGGAAATATTTTCTATTTATGAAAAACCGTCTAAATAAATACATAATGTGGATGAATCAGCAGTGGTAAAAAAATTAATTAATAAATGAATAAGTAATGCTTAGTAATAAAAAAAACCGCATTGAACATCACTAAGTCTCAATAAATATTTGAAATGCTATTAAAAAAAACTCATATTTTGAAAATAAAATATATTTTTGATACTCCGGAAAATATTCTTCTTCGTATCAAATTTTTAAAATGGTTTTTCATTATGATGAACCTTGTTCTTCGAAGGTAACTATTTTTTGACTAGAATCAACTAAATGTTTAATAACATAGTTAAAATACTGTCAGATAGGTAGCACCAAAAACAGAGTAAAAGATTTTACCATTTCACTTTGCTCCATATTGCCTTACATTTTAATCTTTTTTTTTTGCCTTAAAATATTCTGCTATTTGTATACGGTGTATTATGGTGTTTTATTTATATATGGTGAATGCAAATATATATATATATATATATATATATATATATATATATATATATATATATATATATATATATATATATATATATATATGAGAGTGTTGTGAAGGTTTATAACAACACCCTAATTTTGTATAAGAATTTGACTCCATTATTTTATAAAAATCGACAAAACTTTATTTACATCGCATATACTTCAAGAAGTCGTCATTTTTATTTTCTCAAGACCAAATTTTGTGGAACACGATCTCGTGCGTCTTTTTCTCTTTTTTTAATTACGTGTTGCCATTCGGCAGTTTGTGTTAAATAGAAATAAAATAATTAAATTTAAGAATTAAAAGACATTAAAAATATGGATGAAAATATAATACTAGAGAATTATCATTACGTGGTAATAATTTTGACTGAGAAGGGCACTTCATATATATAATATTATTCGCGTTCATTGGAAGGACAATAGATCTGCGTGCTATTACGTAGTTTTTTTTTGAGCAATCACGATTGCTTATTGCTTTCATTTGACAGTTTTTGGCGTGCTATCATTTTTCCCACCGGCGCGGCGCCACCCTCTGCCAGCACCACCCGTCGCGTCGGCCGGCCTCACGATGCTGCTCCTCTAGCGAAAACCGTCTCCATCAGGTTGCGTCCATATCCTACGCACACACGTATACATACACGCACACACATACACAAACACCACCATACACACACATACCCCTACACACAAACACAAACACATACACACACGCATGCATACAGACACCTACACACAACTGCCCACACATTCATGCCTGCACACAGACACAAACACATATGCTTACACACACACACACATACCCCGCCCCCACGCACACAAACACTCATACACACAACTACCCACACACTCATGACTGCACACAGACACAAACACACATGCCTACACACATACACATACCCCCCCCCCCACACACATACAAACACACACTCGTGATTGCGAAAAACATAATTTGAATTCAAGATGACAAAATTCAAATTAATTTTTTTAAATTATTTATTTAAGTTTCAATGATATTTATTCCTTTTCATAAAAAAGTTTCCCTTCTTCCCAAGAACTGGCATGTAAAGATTAGGTTAAAGAGGCAGTATTTTTCATGGCCACGTTTTTCTCATCGCCTTATATCGTCGCCTCAGTGCAACACTAAAACGTCTAATCCCAGGAATAACACTACTGTTGCTCTGAGGCGGCGATATCAAACATTTAATTCAAATCAAAACTCAAATCTAATTCAAACAACCGTTACATGTACTTCAACTTTCAGTGACGTTGAAAAGACATGAAAGTTCACTTTATACAATGTTTTAAGTAACATTGAAAGTTTTTAACATGTTAAGCATTAACATTGCCGCCATTTAAATTTATTATCGTAACTTTCTAAGTAGATCATATTGATTTTTTACTGCAAATGAGACTGCTAAAACTAAAAATAAAAAATAATAATTTTTTACAATGTGAAACTTTAATTTTCTATTAATTCAATTCTAAAATTTATTTTTAAATCTTTGAAAAGGGTAAATTGTAAAGTTTGAACAAACATTATCAAAGGATTTTGCTACATCACTCACCAGATATTCCAATATTATATCCATCGATTAATATTTTTTTTTGAGAAAAGTAGTGACGCTTTCTTTTAGCTTTTGCACATTTTTGTTCAATTTCGGCATAATTCATGTCAATCCAGGCAAAAAAAAAAAAAAAAAAAAAAAAAAAAAAAAAGTTTTCCTTCATAGTCTTGAAAATTTCTGAATTTAAAATCCTGTGGTAAAATACAAAAAAAAAAAAAAAAAAAAAAAAAAAAAAAAAAAAACCGTCAAAGATGGCAAAGATGGGGGCCATTCCATTTCTCAATCACGATTTTCGACAAAATTTCCAAACTGCTTCATCTCCAAAATGGTGAACGATACTTCGTTGCGTTTTTTTATTTGAAAAATAATTTTTTCTTGGATATAACATGCATCGCTTGAAAATATATGTTTAATTTGCTTGCTACAAAAAACTACTACTTTGAAAAAAAAAATGTTTTGTTCAAATTAGTTTTTGATTTTTTTTTCAAAAACCCTGATGCTAAAATTTTTGATTTTTTTAAAATTGTTGATCAGTGTTATGGAGAACAACATTCTCTGAAAAGGAGAGTTTCCACTTTTGAATTTTACAAATTTTAGAGATGTTTGAGAAAATGAGGGTTTTTTCAAGAACTCTATATGAGGGAGTGAAAAGCAAAGGGATGCAAGTGGACATTTTCAAGTTTTGAGTAAAACGCGTTTAAGGATAGCATCCTAGGTAGGCTTTCATTGAAATTTGTTTCTAAATCATGCTGTATAGCAGCAACTACCGGGGCTACTAGTACCATCTCTTGCCCCAAGACGGAGGAGAGGTTCACCTACCACGTGTACTGGTTATCTCCAAATTTTTAGTTTTGCCACTTACATCCCTTTGCTTCTCACCGCCTCATATGTAAAGGTAGACTTGAAAATTCAAAATTTTATTTAGTTGCAAGTAACCAGTAGACATTGTTAACTTAGTTATATAACCGCATTTTCCTTTTTTGTTGACGCTTCATCCAGAAATTTTAATTTTCATGAATACAAACGTACTCTTCGGCGATTTGCCGGGCCGAAACCTTTCTCCGCACGCAACCTTTCATCGTCGTGCCAAAAAATTGTTTAGCTTAGTGTTTTCTTGTTTTCACAAAATAAAAATTCTGGAAAAAGTTCTACTAAAAATGTAAATTAGGCTGTATAACTTAATTGAAAGTGTTTTCTGGCCACTATGCCACATAAAGGTTTGAATTTCCAAGTATATATTTACATATAGAGTTCTTGAAAAGCACTCATTTTTTCAAATGCCTCTAGTAAACTCAAAAGTGGAAACTCTCCTTTTCAGGAAGTGTAATATGCAATGGTACTGATCAACAGAAAAAAAAAATCAAAAATTTTAAAATTGGTATGTTTGGAAGAAAAAAAGGAAAATTGATTCAAAAATATTTTTTATTTTTCAAAACTCTGTAGCAAGAATTTGTTTTGATAATATCGCATTTATTGTAACTCCCAGTAGGGTAACGGCACCAATAACAGACTTGCTTAAGACACCTTTCTCGGGTTAACTCAATTTTCTGAGCCTTTTAATATGCTTAGACTTTTAAACCTATTTTCCTCTCGTAAAACTACTCATCTAACGTTTGGCTGCATCTAGCTCCTGTGCATTAGTTAATGCTATTTTTATTTGCTCAATTTCGAAAAAAAGGTCCAACCCCCCAGTAACAGACACCGACAATGCTGATGACACCCAGCAACAGATAGGAAGAGGAAAGGGGTAGATAATGGACAGAACTCCCCTTTTCTCTTCAAAATGTGCAAAAGTTCTTTGTTTTTAGATCTAAACCTTATAAAATTCAAATGAACATGAAACACCGGCAAACCACGTGGTGTCTGTTCATAAGCTTCCACCACTGCCTTGTACATACCAACTGGATCATAAAATTCACTCTGGTAGCAATAGATGGTTGCACCGTATTCATGGGTGGCAAAAACTTCAGTTTTACCCGCCTAAAATTCTAATTACTTAAATCCAAACTTACGACTGTCTGTTACTGGACCCTTGTCTGTTACTGATGACGTTACCGTAAAGGTATTTGTATTAAAAATAAATTTAAAAAAAAAAGAAAAATATCTATTCTCACGAACTGTTTTTAGATATATTTACTGGTTCACGGGCCAAAAGAAAGGTCGAGAAACGCTGGTGTACGTTATAGTTCACTAACCTAACTCATAGTATTTAAGCGTATTATTTTTTTTAAATCCTTACCGAGTTCATTGGAATAATTGCATATTCCGGATAGGAATGATATAGAGCGAGAGAAAGATTCAATTACGATGCAATTAATTATTGACCTCATAACAAAAAAGCAACCCCATTATTTAGTGAATTTGAAGAAGTTGATTATGCAATCAATCATTTTTTTTAAATAGTAGTCTACTATTACCGTTTTTCCCATGCATCTTGAAATTATATCTTTAAGAATCTAATTCAGTATTCTATTTCGCTAATGTAGTTTTAAATGTTCTTTACCCTCCGGATTTTTATTTCAAAGGAATACAATGGCATGACTTGTCAAAGGATTATTGCAAAATGAAGAGTAATTATAAATTTTCGATGGTTGAGCTGTTTAAACGATTTTTTTTGTTCGAAGGATCCGGTGCTGGTACTCATGCAAGAGCAGAGTCCGTGTAATAGTTCGTTGTTCGAAGTAAATGAACTTCTATCAGAAAAAAAAAATATTTCATTCCACTCCTTCATGAGGTTAAAATAACTCGATAAGTTTTCTTGGAAGCAGATGCTTGATTTTGAAGGAAAAAAATCATAATTGTGACTTAACGTATATTATAATTTCCAGGCGGATCCAACGTATAATTTTGGTTCTTTGGAAAAGTGTTCAAGGTAAACGATCTGCTTCGGAACGTTCAACTCATTCAATATCAGTACACAGTCAATCAAAATTGAATTTTTATGTATTATTTCATTAGCTTAAAGTGTCCTGCTTTTTACTAAAAATTAAATAAAAATTCAAAAAGTGAAAAGTTTCAGTCTTTAGACGAAAGATTGAAACTTCCAAACGTTAATTTTTTTTATAATAGTTTTTTTTTTTATAAATAATTTATATTATTTTTTTGTATTAATTGTTTTTCATAATATTTTTTTTCTTTAAAGACTGAAAGGAGAAACAGACTAAGACGCGTCGCCGTCTTTGTCTGTTTTTTTTTCTTGACACGGTTCTAACTTACATTTTTCTCAACCCCCCCCCCAAAAAAAAAAAAAAAGATTATGAGGTGATGATTTTTACCTTGTTGTATCTACTTAGTGAACTACTTATATCATCATTTTAACGGCATGTAAACGAACTACAGTAGCCCCTCGTTACATCGTTCCTCTATATATCGCTCTTTCGGATATATCGCTCCTTTCTTCTGTCTCCCAAAATATTAAAACCTAAAAAAAACCCCTTGATTTAAGCTTGAAACCAGGTAGCCGGCTGGTGGCGTGATGGTTAGGCGCTGGCCTTCTACGCCTGGGGACCCAGGTTCTGACCTGGGTGACCAGTTGTAGATTGTCGAGATTCAGAAAAATGAAAAATTTGCAGTTACTGCCCTTTACCTTCCTACAACAGTATTACCGATTCTATCCGAAATATCCGGGTTTTGACCCGGCTTACCTTTGATCTCAGTTATTCCAGGTGAACGAGGTTATACTCTATACACTCTAAAAACAACAATTTCAAAACAACGAAAAATTAGTCAAATTTGAGCATATCGCCGAGTCGATATAGCTCCAACGATGTGGTTTTCAAATTTGAGGCAGTCAAATACTCATTTTTGAAACCTTGCACTTACTCAGAAACGAAACAATATGTGCTCATTTTTAAGCATGTAATAATTTCAAAATTTAGTACTGACCGAGTTATGTACTCATTTTTGAGTATGAAAGAATTCAGCACACTATTTGAAAACATGGATACTCATATTTGAAATAAAAGGTTTCAAGAAAATTTAAAAGCGTGAATGTGCTCATTCTTGAAAACTTCATTTTTCTCAGTGCATGTTTTTCTGCATGACATAAGGTAGTGGGTTCAAATATTGTCTACTCAAAGTAATTTGTGCACGAAAGTAATGAGTACTTTGCTGTAAGTATTAAATTGGTTTGAACTTGTTAAGATATTGGATGATTGGTTTTTGATGTAAAAAAGTTTTAATGTCTTTAGCATTCGATCATGTTGAAAAAAAAAACTTTTTTTTAAATTTTTTGAAAATTGTTCGTTATATCGCTTACCGGCCGTTCCTATTATCTCCTGTTGAAAAAATCAACGACATAATTGAAGAACAAAAATAATTTATTTTTTTATCAATTTTCATACATTTTGTAAAACATGTAGTAGAACCAAAGAAACATTCTTGGCAAATATAAATCTTGCATCTCATCCTTTTTTTCCTCATGAAATTAACGTTAGCTTTATTAACATCCTAAACAAGTGTGTCACATGAGTCCCACATAGTCATCATCAGCAATGTTATTCTCGCTGTCATCAGCAGACACGTAGAGTGGTTCATTGTCATCAACGATCGCCGTCACCATTTGGAAGGGATGAATAAGAAGAAATCCTCTTTCTACAGAGGTGGACAAAATTATAGACTCAATTTCTTTTTCTTTTGTTTCAACTATAACATGACTCAGTTTAAATTATTTTCATTGAAGTTAAGATGAATAGTTGAAGAAATATTTCTAAAATTAGTACATCTTATCAATTAAATTAAAAAATTTGGAAATTTAATATTTTATCATTACGTGAAACCTGGACAAAAGTATAAACTCAAAGGCAAAAAATCCAGGATTACGAGAAAGTTTCGTTCGAAAATGTTAATTTAGCGCCATAGAATGAATAAATGTTGCCATCAGAGTGATTGCTAAAAGTTTTGGTTTTGGAAATTAATGAGAAACATATAAATGCACTGCTGGACAAAATTATAAACTCATTTTTTTTTTTCATTTTTTCAATCATAATTTAACTCAGTTAAAAAAAAATTTTGTTCCAGTTAAGATAAATAACTGACTCAATAGTCCTAAACTCAGTATAACTCATAAACTTTACAAAATAAATGATTCAATAATTTAATATCCGAAAATGAACC
The DNA here is from genome assembly GCF_026930045.1 of Uloborus diversus. NCBI lineage: Eukaryota > Metazoa > Arthropoda > Arachnida > Araneae > Uloboridae > Uloborus > Uloborus diversus. Next base: position 161,877,608 of record NC_072736.1, read on the forward strand.
AATGCTGAATTACAAACTTACGATACCGTATAAACACAATTATAAGCTGACAAAATTATTATTATTATTATTTTTTTTTTGAGTTTAATTAAGTTACATTTGCAATTACTTTAGTAAAACAAAGCAGATATTTAGGAAAATGTAATTTTGCTATTAACATATGGATAAATTGAAAAAAAATAAATCAATATTTGAAATGTTTTAATAACTAACACTGCATTAAATCTAGCCATCAGTGTAAACTACTAACTTTTAAAAACGATTTGGGCCACCATTTTTCTGAATTACCTCGAATATGCGGCTAGGTATAGATTTCACAAGAGTTTCCAACAGCTGCAGTGGCATATGGTTCCATGCTGAAAGTATTGCCCTTTTTAATTCCTCTGTAGTTTGGTACTGGTGCCCATCATGATAACTTTGCGAACCATGGTGCCCCAAAGATTTTCAATCGGATTAAGATCCGGACTACGAGCTGGCCATTTGATAACTTTGATACCCCAGCGCTTGAACCATTCTTTTGTACTTTTTGCTGTGTGTACACTCGCGTTATCTTGCTGAAATAACCAGTTACCTACAGAAATCCGATGAGCAAAAGGTAAGAGATGATCTTCCAGTATTAATTGGTAATCTTCAGCGTTCTGTCTTCCATTGAGAAACGCCAATCCTGCTTTACCATGCTAAGAGAAACCAGCCCAAACCATTACAGAACCCCCACCAAAGTTTCGGCTAAATATGTGTTGTTCTTTTTTTCTAATGTCATGGCAATTACATTACATGGCATGTACCTGAAGCCATCTGGACCATCCAAGTTGAATTTTTTTCATCGGTCCAAACAACTGAATTCCACATTTTTTTCCAATACATATGTCCCTGTGCAAACTGAAATCTTGTTGCTCTGTAAGTTTTAAACCTTGAGGAATTATAAAACTCAATGAATACCAAAGCACGAAGAACTTAACTACTTGACAGAATAAAAAACTAGCAGTAAAAAAAAGCTCAAATCATTCTGAACATGAAAACAGACAAACAAAAGTTTTACTTGAATAATTCGCAGCTCCAGAGCTTGAATACGCTACCTTGCGGTGATTAACAATGCTACCGAGAAAGGTAAAACATTTCATTCCACGTGTTTTCTTTCGGGTAAATTACAGGCTTCAGACAGTTTATGGTGTAATGTAATTTCAGAAGAGTAGAAAAGAAAGCTTCCTACAAACATGGTGAAAAAAATGTCATTCACTAAGCGTCAAAATCCAGTTATAAGTTACGGCATTTGTTTGTTTTACCCTTTTCATCCGCCATTAGAGAGTAGCTGCAGCGCACCCTATAGTTCATTGGAGTTGCGAATAAAGAAAAATTAAAATGAGGGGAAAATATCGTCTGAAATGAAAATAACTGTTTTTTATTATTTTTTTTATTCAGTGGCGTTTTTTGGTTTGACATAATTATAAAGAAAATAAGCAGTAGCTAATGACAAGAATGTTTTTATTTTATTCTTCAGAAAAGAAGTTAATGATGAGAAAATCCAAAACTTAGAATGTAATACACAAGAGCCCTTAAAGTTTATTTATTTTTTGAATAAAATTCAGAGAAACTTCAGAGTTTCTTACTTTTGAGTTGATACTTTTGTCCAGGTTTTATGTGTTAATAAGATATTAAAGTTGAGAATTTTTTAAATTAAATTATTTATTTTATAAAGTTAATGAGTTATACTGAGTTTAGGAATAGTAAGTCAGTTATTTATCTTAACTGGAACAAAAACAATTTAACCGAGTTAAATTATGATTGAAAAAATGAAAAAGGTCTTGAGTTTATAATTTTGTCCAGCAGTGCATTTATATGATTCTCATTAATTTCCAAAAGCAAAACTTTTAGCAATCACTGATGGCAACATTATTCATTCTATGGCGTTAAATTAACATTTTCGAACGAAACTTTCTCGTAATCCTGTATTTTTTACCTTTGAGTTTATACTTTTGTCCAGGTTTCACGTAATGACAAAATATTAAATTTGCAAATTTTCTAATTTTAAGAATTTTTTTATTTAATTGATAAGATGTACTAATTTTGGAACTATTTCTTCAACTATTCATCTTAACTCCAATGAAAATAATTTAAACGGAGTCATGTTACAATTGAAAGAAAAGAAAAAAAAGAAAATTAACTTGAATTCTGAAATTTTGAATTCAAATTATGTTTTTCGCAATCACGAACTGAGACAGGACCCTACTCATTGAAGTTATTGTTTCTAGAAACGGCTCCTGTCCCCCCCCCCAAGCCTGCCTCTCCTCCTGGGCGGTTACTTGTGCATAGTCGTGTGTGTGCGTAGACCTGTGTGTATGCACGTAGGTGTGTGTGAGTGTATGTGTGTGAAGTCGTGTGTGTGTATGTGTGTGAAGTCGTGTGTGTGTGTGAACGTGCGTGTGTGTAGGACATGGACGCCTCCAACCAGGAGAAGCGGATAGCTCAAAACCGGAGCAGCCGCGCCGCCAGCAGAGGACGGCGGGCGGTGTTGCTGCAATGGCTTCTGGTCCAAGTTGAAAAAGGCACGGACACCAAAAACGGTCAAATGAGAACAATAAGCAATCGTGATTGCTCAAAAAATTGAATCTATAATTTTGTCCACCACTGTATTTGAGGCAGTGAGAAGCAAAGGGTTCAAGTAAAACGCGTTTAAAGATCAGATCCTAGTTAAGTTTTCATTGATTTTTTTTTCTAAATCATGCTGAACAGCAGCACCTAACTGGTCTACTAGTACAATCTCTTGCCCCAAGACAGAGCAGAGGTTCACCTACCATTTGTACTGGTTGTCTCTAAATTTTTAATTTTGCCACTTGCATCCCTTTGCTTCTCATTACCTCATTTGTCCCTACCCAGACTTGGACATTGCTTATGGTATCGTTCTTGAAGTGTACTTTCTACTATTTTAACAAAAGCAAACCTGTTTTTTTATGAATATGTTTTTAATTCTAAATTTTAATACTTTAATTGATCATTAAATTTTAAAAATGTACATTTCGTACTACAGAGTATAATTTTTAGCCTTCAGTGTGAAAAACTCATTTTCATGATTAAAATTTTATTGGAATGTTCACGTTCTTTTAATTTTTAGCTTGATAAACTTACTACCTTTCTTAGTACGAGCCGTTGGAAAAATAACATTAGCATTTATTTTTTTTCCTGACCTTGGCATTGAAATGTTGTAATTCTACTTTTTCTCCTAAGATTAGCTCCCGAATGTTGCAATCTAGGAAGTGCTGCTTTTTGAATCTTAAGAAAAAAAAGGGAATTTGGATGATATCAGCTTTCCTTCATTTAAATTTTTTGAAGGACAGCAGTCCGTATAAATGAAAGGCTTAGTCAATACAGTAAAAACTGTGTAAGTTGACCACTTGCGGTGCACTACTTTAGTGGTCAACTTAAGCAGGTGGTCAACCTATAGAGGTTGAATTATGTGATAAGATCTAATTCTGTGCCTGAAAATAGCGGTCAACTTAGACTGGTGGTCAACTTACAAGGGTGGCCAACTTTACAGGTTTTACTGTACCTCTTTTACCACAAATTTTTGATGGGTGTTAATTCAAAACGTAGATATTGTTGTAAACAAGCGTTTAAAAAAATTGCATTTCTTGCGTACAAAACTATTCAAAAATTTTAATATGTTTTTACGGAGAGGAAGAGAGTAGAATTTTGTAGAGCTTTAAATAGTTTGGTATTGACACGGACAATAGGTTTAAACTTTGATAGCTGTACTATCAGTGCGCCAAACATTTGCTTTTTGCTTTGATCAATCATGTTGTTGATTAATAGCATAGCACCCTGAAAATTTTGAAATTTTTTTTAAAATATAAAATTATGAAATGATCAGTTTCAATACTTAACACAAGAGTATTCAAATGTAGAAACTAATTTGGGACAACATTTTTGACCTAAATGTAGCGACCACTTTGGGATTGAGGGAGTAACATAAATTTACAGAGAAAGAGGATTTGTCTCATTTCATCTCTTAGTTTGAGGGCTAGAAAGAGGATTTGTCTTAGTGTATCAGTATTCGATGGGGGTAAATAAGAAGTAGAAAATACTACATTTTACGCACCAAAGGGATGGCTTGTAGTTAATTGGAAAAACCGGAAGATCAGTCCTTAGAGTTGGCATAGGTATAATGTTTAAAGTTATGTAACTCAGACTTCTCTTTTATTAGAGAACCCTCAAATATCGTATTTTCCACTCTATAACAAATATACAGCGTGTCCATGTTTAGACTGCCCGACCTCTTATTTCTGCAACCGTTAGTCCTAGTGCATACACTGTTAAAAATTCAGGAAGATTTTCTGGTAATTGTTACTGTAAAATGGCGGACTAAGGCATAGCTGATTTTTACGGTAATTTATACCGGAGAAATAAACGATCCCAGCGCCAATTGGTTGCTGTGGCCTACCGAGGTTACCGTAAAATTTTACAGTAACATTTGATTTTTACGGTAATAGTTACTGGCAACATGGATGCCAGTAACAATTACCGTAAATTTTCCGGAAATTTTTTAAGTGTACTTCTAATTTAGTACAGTGGACTCTATCTGAACACTCCCTAATGTGAACACCCCGATAGTCGGAACCAGTGGTTGTTCCCATAGGGCCGTATGCGCCGTATACTCTCAAACATTTTTTAGACATATAGCGTATACCCTCAAGCTTCATAAATTTTCACATTATGACATACTATGTATGTGATCACATACACAAATTGTGCGCAATGGATTACTGTATACCCTCAGAAAAATTGATGGGAACATCACTGGTCGGAACACATATTAATATCCCAGAGAAACTCCATAGACTTAGCATAGGTTGACCTCTGTACTCTGAACATCCTGTAATATGAACACCTCAGTATTATGAACGCTGTTTTTAATTACCTTCAGTTATTACTGCTCTATATACTGAACATGTTCACAATCGGTACTCGGGAATTCCTATGAATCAACTTGCAAAACCTGAAATACCTTCTCAATTTTGTCACAATGATTGAAGAACATTAAACGATGATTATTTTTCGGTAAGCAATGGTTGCTTTTGACTTATTGCTGTAAACGCTTCATTTTCGATTGCTTTCTATACGACAAAGAAGGATCATCGCTTGTACTAGTTCATCAGCATTTGGCAAGCATTAAATCACCCCAGTGGCCCTGATATCTGCTTTCCATTGTAAAGATATCTTTATATAAAGATATCTTCCCTTTCCTCATGCTCATTGCTTTAGCTTTTATGAGTCTTTTTTTTTCTTTTTTTTTTAAAGCTGGACAAAGTGAATGGGGGCCTGATAGTTGACACCTTCAATTTTCCTGAAACTTTCAGGATATTTCACTAGTATTGTGATAAGAAAAAGTGAAGCTTCTTAACTCTCTAATTTGACTTGTTGGCCATCGAGTGGAGGTCAAAGTTTAGGGTCGTGAGAAAAAAGTGCTAAATATATGATTGCTTTTCTTCAAAAGCAATGAGTGAACCGAGCCAATTCTTTTAAATAAGGATACTACTTGATACAAGGTACATTCTAGTATAAATATTTTGGTGACTCACTCATGGCTTTGAGGGCAAAGGTCAATTGAAAATGCAATTTTTTAAACTTTTTTTGCCTTGTTTGATCCCGGATATCTGCTATTGCCGTGAGTAACCATCGGAAATAAGTGCATGATTAACTACTCACCACAGTATAGTACTAAGAAAAATATAAAATAGCTTTCGTTTCTCTTGGCTTTAGTAGTTAAACGGTCTCAAAATCGATGATTTTTTAAAAATGGCCAAGTTTAGAGGTCAATAACTTTGATCGCGACGGGTCAACAACTTTGGGATACAGCTGTAATTATAGTCCAAGTGGTGTAGTTTAAGATCCAGGTTATAAACCCACGGCAACTAATCAACTTTTTTATTAAGGCGGTCTCAAATTTCATAATTTGAAACAACAAGAATCAAAGTTTTAGGTCAATTACTCTATAACGCCTGAGTCAATAACTTTGAGCAAGATCTGTAATTATGCTCTACGTGGTGTAGTTTTAGACTCATGTCAGAAAACCATGAGATCTAATCATATTACTTAACTAAACGGTCTCAAAAATGATGATTTCATTATAAAAGAGCGTTTCTTCACGAGTTAATATGCGTGCTACTCAAAATCTTATGAGCTCAAACTCACATAAATACTAGAACGAAACAACAGCAAATGTACTTTTAAGCTCCCAAAATTTCATGTTTCCTGTGTAATGAAGTTTTCTGTAACCTTGACCACAACATGGCTATTCTTCTCACAAAGCTGATCCGCCATTTTGGAGCACTATATTTTGGAGATCCTAGATCCTCAAGATTCGGATCTCGGAAGCTGAAATTTTGCACAGGTTAGTTTCAAAGACATCTTTACACTACTATAAAAATTCATCCCATTCGGGGATGATCAAGCTGGGGCGGTTTAAAAAAAATAGGTCAGTTGATGTGCAATCAATCTGATATAACCTTGTGACAATTCACATGCATCTCAGGTTACTTTTGACTTTATAATGATCGTAAATTAATGCTATATTTTAGAAAGAGGATTGCAACTGGGTAAGAGATTAAGTTCATAATTACAGTAGAATTTGTATATACACTACTAAGTAATAAACTTTTATAAATAAACAAAATTATTTAATTTGGCTCAAAAAAAAACATAAATACAAAGTTATAAAAAAAAAAAAAACAGGTTTGTTAGACAACAACAAAAGATGTGGGTGAAATGTGCATAATGTTTATATCAGAGTGATTCCACGTCAACTGACCTGAGTTTTCAAACTGTCCCCGCTCGATCATCACTGGGGTGAGTGGTTAACCATATTCTTATTTCCGAGGGTTACTCACGGCTTTAGCAGTTATCCGCGTCCAAACAAGACAAAAAATGATTAAAAAATTGCATTTTCAATTGACCTTTGCCCTCAAAGCCATGAGTGAGCCAACAAAATATTTATACTAAAATGTACCTATTATCAAGTATTATCCTTATTTAAAAGTATTGGCTCGATTCACTCATTGCTTTTGAAGCAAAGCAATCATATATTTAGCTCTTTTTTCTCACGACCCTAAACTTTGACCCCTACTCAAGGGCAAACAATTCAGTTTTTTAGAAAAAGAAACTTCACTTTTTCTTATCATAGTACCACTAACACATCCTGAGTTTTTTTACGAAAATTGAAGACATCAACTATCAAAGTGTCCAGCTTTAAAAAAAATGACTCTTAAAGCAAAATAACCTGGACGAAGTGAACAAAATAGAGTTTCGGAGGCATATGATATTTCGGAGGAATATGGAGGAATTTATCAATGGTTACAGAACTTTCGTAGGGATTGTTTGACCAACTGTTTTTAGTTTTCTTCTTTCCTTTAACTGAGAAATACTTGTAATATAATACCCTTAAAGGTGTGGTGACGATCAGTCAGTCTCAAAATATCTATGTGGGGAATAACACCTACACATCACGTGTACTGCACATGTACACCACGCACTGTTCACGTGGACATCAGCCAATTGAAAGTGTCCAATGTTTGTCCTTTCCAAGGGTAAGGATCCCCTAACATCCAGTTCCATCTCTGACTCCAGACCAGAAGGTTGCACGCCAACCTCTGTGCTTTTTCTGTTATGTGTATCTTAATTTTTTAAAATCTGAATGTTGTAAAAATAAATAGTTTGTTTATGTTAAATAACCTGTAATAACTTTAACCAAGAGTCACAACACTGGTGACCCGGCAATTTAACGAATGCAGCAGTAAAAATCTCCATCATTTCTACAACTTCATCTTAAGGAGACGCTAGCCAGCGGATTTTGCGCATCCCTCTCCCCTTCTTCCGAGCGAGATGTCAACTGATAACGCACCCCTCGCAGCAGCTACGGGTCAAGTTTTCCTCATAGCGCTGAAGCTTTCCCCTTTCTGGAGAGCAAATGTTCGCCTATTGATTTTGCAGTGCGACAACGCATTCCTTTACAGTGGAATTACAGCCGATGAAACGAAATATGCAGCGTTAGTTGCCAATATCGACTCAGAGACTCTGTCACACGTATCGGACATTGCACTGAATCCTCCAGCGCAAAATAAATACCAGGCTCTTGCACAGCGACTCATATCGGAGTTTGCTGAATCGGAAACTCTAACCATCAAAAAACTGCTTTCCGACCTCCAGCTGGGAGATGACCGTCCAAGTCAACTCCTTCGAAAAATGAAGGAACTCTCTGCAAACCGCTTAGATGACAATTTTCTCAAGAACTTGTGGATGCAAAGAATGCCGCAGCACATTTCGACAATTTTATCCGCCAGTTCCGAGTCCTTGGATAATTTGTTGAAGATAGCGGATAAAATCGCGGAAGTTTCCATGCCGCACTCTGTTTTCGCGACAACAAGCAGTGTTCCGCCGCCTGCTCCTGAATCCCCCATGGAGAAGTTGGAGCGTCAAATTTCGGAGCTCACGCGGAAAGTCGACGAGCTGTCCACCCGAAACTCCCGTTCTCCGTACCGCAGAAGTTCGACCAACCGTCGGCGCTCCTATTCAAGAAATGTACAGCGTCCCTGTGGAATGTGCTATTACCATCGCCGTTTTCAACAAAATGCAAAAAAGTGTACGGCACCTTGCAATTTCAACGATAAAAAAAAACGGTCTCACTCCGCCATAGCTGGGATGACGGAAAATCTCTCAAAGTCCAGCAGATTATTTGTTTTCGATCGAAAAACTGGTCAAAAATTTTTAATTGACAGCGGATCAGAAATTTCAGTCCTACCTCCTTCAGCTCCGGAAAAGCGAAACTCCACCTCAGCATTTTCCTTGTACGCAGCGAACAATTCCAAAATTCCTGCGTATGGAGTGGTTCACTGGCAACTTGACCTCGGACTTAGAATAAATTTTCCTTGGACATTTGTCATTGCTGACGTCACTTGCACCATCATTGGATCTGATTTTCTGAAGCATTTCAATCTAATAATAGATCTACGCAAAGAACGGTTGATCCATCCTGAAACATCTTTACGTGCTTTTGGGAGTGTTCAACCAACTCTTCAAAAATCAGTGCATTTAGTGTGTGAAAATTCTTGTGCTTTTCAAGAAATCCTCAAAGAATTTCCCGAGTTAACAAACCTCACGCTAATTCGGAAGTCAATTCCGCACTCAACAGAGCATCACATTTTAACGCGAGGCCCGCCTGTGTTTTCAAAACCTCGTCGTTTGCATCCATCGCTTTACGATCAAGTAAAAAGTGAATTCGAATATCTGTTAGAGCAAGGAATTATTCGCCCTTCTAAAAGCCCTTGGAGCTCGCCTCTTCATGTGTGCCCAAAAGCGGATTTATCGATACGACCAGTGGGTGATTATCGCAAATTAAATTCTGTCACAGAATTTGATTCTTATCCAATTCCCTATTTACATGATTTTTCTCACGCGCTTCACGGTAAGTCCATTTTTTCTAAAATTGATATATTCAGAGCATACCACCAAATTCCGATTCATGAACCCGATATTCCAAAAACTGCAGTAACCACCCCGTGGGACCTTTTTGAATATACTAAATTAAGTTTCGGTTTGGTCAATGGTTCCCAAACTTTTATGCGCTTTATGCACGATGTGTTACGTGGTTTATCTTTTTGCTATGTTTATTTAGATGACATTCTAATTTTTTCTAATTCTGTTGAAGACCACAAAATGCATCTCCGCAAAATTTTTGAGAGGCTTAATTTATATGGATTAAAATTAAATGCATCAAAATGTGTGTTAGGTAAATCTGAGGTAAATGTTTTAGGTCATTTAGTTACTCCTGAAGGAATTAAACCTTTATCTAGTAAAGTTCAAGTTATTCTCGATTATAAACAACCTGAAACTGTACATGACTTAAGAAAATTTTTAGGTCTTATGAATTTTTACAGAAGATTTCTGCCGCATGCAGCGAAAGCGCAAATTTTATCGCACGATTTCTTGAAAGGATCTGTAAAAAAGAAAGATAAAACTGTAATTAATTGGTCGACTTCAGCTACTGCCGCTTTTCAAAAATGCAAACAATTGTTGGCTGATACTACTCTTTTAGCTCATCCTTCTCCGTCTGCAAAACTTGTATTGCACACTGACGCCTCCGATTTCTCAATTGGTAGTGCATTGCATCAACTTATTGATAATGAGTTGCAACCACTTGGTTTCTTTTCTCGACGTCTAAGTCCAACAGAAATGAATTATAGTACCTATGATCGCGAATTACTTTCAGCTTATGCTTCTATCCGATATTTTCGTCATATGTTGGAAGCAAGAGAATTCATTTGGTATACTGACCATAAACCTCTAGAATTTGCTTTTCGCCAGAAACCTGAAAAATGTTCACCTCGCCAAATTCGCCAATTATCATTTATTTCCCAATTTACTTGTGATGTACGCCACATTTCTGGGCATTCTAATATCGCAGCTGATATAATGAGCCGCATTTCTACTATATCCTTCCCTAGTAAAATTGATTACAACGAAATATCCCAAGCTCAAGCTTGTGACCCTGAGTTAAAGTTGTTGTTATCTAAAAATACTTCTCTGAAACTAAAGAAAATCATGCTCCCAAATTCTGAGTCAGAATTGTATTGCGATTTATCTACTGGAACTGCTCGTCCATACATCCCAAAAGAATTTCGTCAACTTGTGTTCGACAGTATACATAACCTTGCACATCCTGGTTCTCGACGCACCAGTAAGCTCGTTCGACAGCGTTTTATCTGGCCTTCAGTGTCTACAGATTCTGTAAAATGGACAAAATATTGTGTTCCATGTCAGAAATCAAAAGTGCACCGACATATCAAATCGCCACTTCAAAATTTCAGCGAACCATCCAATCGATTTCATCATGTCGATCTTGACATCGTGGGACCACTGTCACCTTCTAACGGTTACATCTATTGTCTAACGATGATAGATCGGTTCTCGCGATAGCCTGAAGCTGTGCCCATGAAGGATATGACTGCTCCAACAGTTGCAGAAAATTTCTACACAACCTGGATTTCACGTTTCGGATGCCCCTCCATCATAACAACCGACCGAGGCAGCCAATTTGAGGCAGAATTATTTCGTTGCTTGTCAAAGTTTCTCGGTGTGAAAAAAATCCGCACTACAGCGTATCATCCAATTGCGAACGGATTGATTGAAGAGTTTCACCGTCCTCTAAAGCAAGCAATAAAATGCTATGCAACTCAGCGCTGGACAGAAGTACTCCCCACAGTTATGCTTGGTCTCCGATCTGCTCCTAAACTCGATCTAGGCTGTTCTTCTGCCGAGCTTGTGTACGGTTCTCCCCTCCGGCTGCCAGGGGAATTTTTTGAAGAAAATTGTGTGCCTACTGATCCGACTACATTTGTCGGAAAGTTAAAAGACCACATGAGTCATATTCGCACTCCGCCCATGTCACGGCATGGTGTTAAACCTATATTTGTGCCCTCTTCAATTTCAACTACAGAATATGTGTTTTTACGTTGTGACAGTGTGAAACATCCTTTACGTCAACCGTACGATGGCCCCTTCCGTGTTATCAAGCGAAATGATAAAGTGTTTCACATTGATGTCAATGGCAAAATAATTTCAGTGTCCATTGACAGGCTAAAGCCCGCGTATTTAGTGCAATCAGAAGTAACTGATCCTTGTCATAGCTCTACTCCCACTGCAGAAACACCACCTAGCGCCTCATCTTCTACAAGTCAGCGTTGTTCAAATCAAACAACCCGTTCAGGACGTCGTGTTCGGTTCCCGGATCGGTTTCAGTCTTGAAAAATTCGCTGTCGCTAGGAGGGGAGTATGTGGTGACGATCAGTTAGTCTCAAAATATCTATGTGGGGTATAACACCTACACATCACGTGTACTGCACATGTACACCACGCACTGTTCACGTGGACATCAGCCAATAGAAAGTGTCCAATGTTTGTCCTTTCCAAGGGTAAGGATCCCCTAACATCCAGTTCCATCTCTGACTCCAGACCAGAAGGTTGCACGCCAACCTCTGTGCTTTTTCTGTTATGTGTATCTTAATTTTTTAAATCTGAATGTTGTAAAAATAAATAGTTTGTTTATGTTAAATAACCTGTAATAACTTTAACCAAAAGTCACAACGAAGGCTTCCTGGGAGTTATTTTCTCCCCTCGCATTTTTTTTCCAGAGACACTGATTTTCATAATTGCGCGTATTTCAAGAGCCGTTAAAAATTCTCTTATTAAACTTTGCTTCAATATATCCTCGAAATTTCCCTCTAAGGCATTGGAAAATTGTCTTTGTTCACAGCTTTCACGAAGTTCTTCATTATAACCAGCAGAATGAGCATGAGAGGAAGCAGAAATGGGTGGATCTACTAGAGGCTCATTTTGAGCATTTCTCTTCTAAAAATTTAAATTTCTTGAAGTCCATTTCGGTTTTCATGTAGTGAGATTTTCTATCCCATCCTGGGGTCGAAGTTTAGAAGACAGTCAGTCCCATGGGGGTGTTTTTTTCTGCAAGGAAAAAAGAGCATTATTGAGAATTCACTTTCATAGTTGACTCTGTATCTTGAAAACTAGAGTTAATCTCAACTTTTTATGGTGATTTTCGTGTTTAGCGAGGCAAAATACTTCGGAAATAGCTATTTTTGAGCCGGGAGCATTTTTACTGTTGACTAGTGCTGTTAATTCAAAAGCTTATACAAATGAAACTTAGCATTACGTTGTGAATGTATTTTGAGATCAGTCAATGTGTTGCACATTAGATTTAATGGATATTTATATCGCATAAGAAAATTTGATGTAAAAAATGATGTAAAAAAATGTCTAACTTTAATTTTGTCATAACTATGCAAGTAAAGCTCTATTTGAAACAAAAAGCAAATTTACTGGAAATGACAATCATGCAAACATTTATAAATTACATGTCTCCAGCTCAAAACCATTATATTTAATAGTATGGGAAACGACGTTAAAAGCGTAAATTTGCGTGATGGTTTTATATCCTCATGCATAATTTTGTAAAAGTTGGTCTAAGACTGTTGGCCTGACACAAAATACAAACATTTTCAACCCAGAGATTCCCAAAAAGAATCAATATCTCTTGTTCATTGCAAGAGAGACATGTATAAACTCTTACTGCTGCCCAATACTAATATCAGGGTTCGTACGCTCCTTCAAAACTCCTCCAATACTCCTTCATTTAGGAAATTTTTTTGAAGGGCCCTTCAAACTCCTTCATTTTGGCTTTGACTCCTTCAAAACTCCTTCTTTTTTAGTTCAAGACTACATAATCTTCCTCTATGACAGTAACTTATAACACTTCGATCGCCACCTAACTTCATCATAACGGCGATTTTAATGTTAATTTCGTGCATTTATTTTTTTTTTATATAGAAGTGATTTACAAATTGATCATAGTTAAGTCATAAAAGTTGAAGGTGAAAATAGTATTAGATGATGAAGTTTTTTCATAAGTGAAGTAAAACATGCTTAAATGATGCTTGGCTGTATTTTCAAGTTTTATGATTATTGTTTTTCCCTCCACCACACTCTCAGCAGCAGAAGTCAGGTTGTTTAATTATTATTTAAATCTTTAAAACTACATAAGTAGATGTACTATATTAAGTGATTGTGTCAAAAAATAATTGTTTAGTAAATAGCAATTATGATATTGTAAAAAGGGTCATCCACAAGTGATGTCATGCCTTGAGGAGGAGACGGGTTCGTTAAATTGTGACAAAGGGGAAGAGAGAGGGTGGCAAAAAGTGACATCACACAGTTATTGTAATAATGTTTGTAGAAAATATGACGTGTGTCTGTGTGTGTGACAAGAGGAGGAATTAGGTGAAGTATGACACTAAGTGATAAAGGGGAAAGGGGGTCAAATATGCTGAAAAAAAGTGTGACATCATTTATAATGACAGCCCATTAGTGCTCCTTCAAAACTCCTTCATTTTATTTCTGAAATTGAGTACGATCCCTGTAATATACAGACAGATATATAGGTGTGGTTAGGGCACGTTGGAACATTTTTTAGTTTTTATTTTCTGTCTCATCAAAAAATAAATTTAGGTTTACTATAATATTAGTAACATATTTCTCATCCGCGAAGATTTTTTTAAAAAGTTTTCTAATCATAATATTTTTTCATGCATGGACTAACTTTTAAGCAATCCTTAAAAGTGGACCAAGATGCTTCACGTGTCGGGTACGCTAGTCCAGCCTATGAAATAGCTTGTTTCTCATTATACCTGTAATTAAACTGCTGATAAATATCATTGAATAAATACTGTCACTGAATTATTATTATTTACTATTCTTTTTAATGAAAACCATAATGCTTTTAGGATTAGTACAGCCTGCTGATTTAAGTCTAGGTCCAGTCGGCAAAAGAATACTTTGGTCCACCTCTGTAAATTAAAAAAGTTAAATTAACCAGTACCGGATCTCAATTCTTCCGAATCGAGCAAAGACATTGAACTACCGCTACTTCCTATTTTCCTTTAAGTTTCTAAATCAAGCTTAAAAGTTCGAAAAGAAGAAAATTGTGAAACGTAAAATAAAGTTAACCCTGACACATTTTTTATGGGCCTTCAAAGAAGGAAACCAATGGTTGTACTCGGAAAAGGCACACCTTTCGGCTTCTATACTAACAACATAGGAAAAACACGAAAAAAGGAAGGAATCAGGTAAATTCCCCCGGAAATTTTCGAAATCAGTTGATCTATATTGGCATAAGGAGAAAAGATGTGGGAGAAAGGGTTCTATATAGTTCCCTCCCAAGTGATATTTTCAAAATTAATGTCAAAAACCGCAATTTTACAGTTTTCGGTAACGTTGCGGAGAGCGAAAAAACGGGGTTCCCCCACAATTTTTTTTTTTAAATTTTTTTTTAAATTTTTTTTTTTTTTCAAAATTGAAGTCTAAGTTTGTTTACGATAGAATGTCAAGGGCTCTTCCCAGAAATTCTTCGAAATGGGAAGATTTAGAAATGCAATTTCAGGTTACACTTGGTAAAATTAATGGAACAGGGAAGCATCGGGAGCTCTTTACGAAAACGTTTCGACTTTGAACTATTACAAAAACGCAAAACTATCATTGGTCACATTTGATTGAAGAGGAGGCTCAGTGATCTCATTTGGAAGCATTTAAAAACTGAAGTATACTGTACCCAATTTTAAACTACATTTAGTTACTATAGGGAAACCGGCGACTCTCTTTCGGAATTTTCCGACATTGAAATTAAAAAAAAAAAAATCTTATAACATGTTTGAAAACATTGAAAGGAAAGGGGACAGGTTTACAGAGTGTTTCCCCCAAGATTTTTTGGGTTTGCGCCGTGTCCTTCCACTTTTAAGCTAACCTTTGACCCTTGACTTGATCAACCCTCCTTGCTCCTTAAAAAGTTTAACAAAAGCGAAATTTATTTTCGAAATGTAACGATTCACATAAGCCTGTCCTTGAAACGTCCCTCTCTCGTTTCAATAACTTATCCACAAGAATCAGATTAGAATATATCTGAATGTTTTTTGCATACCTTTAAAACTAAACATCAAAAAGCTTTTCGATATTTTAAAAATAATTACTTTCGAAAACACTTGAAGTTTGTATGTACCTAGAAAACCAAAAAGTAAAAGAAGCACCTTTTGTGTTTTACAAAACTTCTCTTAAAAAAATACGCTTTTATCTGAAAGCGCACTGCCCCTTTTCTGGTCTGGGGGAAACACCTCGTACCCTTTGGGCATTTTTTTCTGAAACTGAAATCAATTTTAGGCTATAGTGCCGGTAAAAGGGTTACGGAGCTCTCCCTCGAAAATTTCAAAAAGGGAAATTTTAAGCTTTCTTTAGTGACTTTAAAGGAATGGTGATGGTTCGAAGACTTTGTCGGGCAATTTTTCAATATTTAAATCTGGAAAACACAATTGAGGGCCTTGATGCAAGAACCAGGTAAGTCCAGACTCACTCATTTTTGGTAAGACCGACAAATAACATCAGTGTCCGGTAGAAAGGCAAATAGCTTACCCACATTATTTACTAGCAAGCAGAGATCTGATCTTACATTTGTGTCCCGTTGTTACAGCAATCGGAACTTCTATACTATCGGCCACACGCAAAAATGAATTTAAAAAAAAGTTTGGACTAAACTGGTTCTTGCATCTAAGTCCTCAATTGTAGACTTAAGACTAGCGTTGGTGACTTTAGGACTACAAAGGGACCTCATGCCTGAAATACCTTAGGTACCCCGTTAAGTATAAATCTGGGACTGATTACAACTAATTTTGCTCAAAAAAAAAAAAAAAAAAGAAAAGAAACTTTGCCCCCCCCCCCCTTGGAACTCAGCCCTAATTCCACCCTATGTTCAGGAACTCTCTCTTCTAAGTCGAAATTTTGTCCTGTTTCCGATTCAGTTTATCGTAGTCCAGACTTGCTTTCCCGTATGTGATTCTGAGATGAAAATACTCGTATAGCGATAATTTACAATAGACGGGCCTCCCTCTATCTTGTTTACCCCTGTGTCCTTACACATACTTCACCCCTCATTTAAAAAATCTCGGACCTCCTTCAGGCTTGGGCCAACAGGTGTCCCTATCAACAACTCAAAGCATGGCTCACGCTTCTATAGCAGGGACAGGGCCACTTTGTTTAATGGTGCAGGCCCCTTCAATTTTTGAAAATAGACGTATAAATATGAGTTTTATCACTCTTTTTTCGTCCCGGACCCTTTTTCAGGCCGCGTCGGACACCAATTTCTCTGGCTCCCTCCTCAATAAGGGAGCCATGGCCCCCAGAGCTCTAAAAACTAGAGAAAGTTGATAAGAGAGGAATGCATTCGCACGTGTGAACTTCGGCTATTTACTTTGGTCCCTGCTTAAGGTGGCAAAAAAAAAAGCTATTTCCAAACGCTTTTTTTTACATAGAATAAGCGAATTACATGTTTTTTTATTCATTTTTATGACACTTTAAAAAATGTTAGGTATGAAATTAAATGTGTTAAGTTCAATAAAAAAGTTGTTTGAAGTGGCCCACTGTGCGGTAGGCCCAGTCGGGGATCCCCGACTTGCCGACCTGGCCGCAGTCCGCCCCTGCATATATATATATATATATATATATATATATATATATATATATATATATATATATATATATATATATATATATATATACCCCCTCTAGCTCTTTTCCTTGCGAGTTTTTTTTTAATTTTTCAAAAGCATTTTTCAAATTCTATAATCAAAATAAAAAAACTCAATTTTTTTTAAATCAGTGGGAATGCCGCCCCCCCTGGCTGCTGCGCCCCTGGCGAGAGCCACTCCTGAAAACCCCTAGTTACGCTACTGAGTGGAGCCCCCTAGTTTATTAATAAAATAATTTGATTGGATATTTCTTGTGCTCCTACTTTGCCAGAAAATCTCCTTTTTCCTTCCAAGATCAGAGCCAAATATCAAAAGGGCAATTCCATGATAAGGTCAACCAGATGATCAAATTTTAAAAATTAAAGTTTCTAAACAAATAAGAAATCATTTTAAAGGTAAAGAGTTATATATTTTGAAATGCCTGTCTAAAATTTGATGACTTCAGTTACAAATATGTTACAGGAGGTTAAACTAAGGTCAACATCTTGAGTATTT
The DNA here is from genome assembly GCF_026930045.1 of Uloborus diversus. Lineage (NCBI taxonomy): Eukaryota > Metazoa > Arthropoda > Arachnida > Araneae > Uloboridae > Uloborus > Uloborus diversus. The sequence continues at coordinate 161,895,229 of NC_072736.1, forward strand.
TCAAACCATATTTGGTGACTTTCAAAGAAGTTCCATTTTTTCCAAAAAATACATATCAATATTATGAATTAAGATGAATAACCATTTAATGATACAATGTGTTGCTGGTGATGTTCCAAAAATGTGTCAACATATAATTCATTTTGATTTGTAAAAGAAACCTCTGGGGTACATTGAGTGTTTTACGTCCGACACCAAAATGTGTGATTATGCTGAGCCAATAATTTTAAAGCTACATACATGTATTTTTGGGTACAAAGCAAGATTTTCAATCTCATTGATGTAACCTATTTTAATTTTGTAACAAGTGAATATTTTTTATTAAAATCTAGGTGTCGGACGTAAAAAAAAAAAAAAAAACTACGTCCGACACCATTTACGTCCGACATTCCTTTAAACAGCATATGTTTTCAACTATGTTTCTCACACTTTTTTCCTTTAATTTCAAAGTTAAAGCAAAACATGCATAAAAGCAACTTAGTGAATTTACTGTATATACAAATAGGGTTGAATGTGGTAAGTAGTACCCTTTATGAGAACAGTTCGTGTATATAAAGGTGTGTTGAATGAATGTAATACAGTTGATTAAGATCAATTTTGGAAAATTAGCCAAAACTGTAAGTTGAAAAAGAAATTGGAAGCACAAAATGACTGTGTCTATGTAAAGTTGGCGAAGGAAGAACCATTATCAACATTAGTCCTACATAAATCTTAATGGTTTTCTTTGACATAAGTTTCCCAAATAACTAATCACCAGCTTTAGCAGTTTTTGTAGCTGAACTATCAATTCCTACTAAATCATCAGAGTTGTCTCGTATTTCTCTAATACAAATATTTCAACAGAACTGCTTTTGATTTTCAAATCCTCACTGTTATGGGGAACCACTTACCCCTTAGTGTGGGGACCTCTTATAGCGAAATTTTACGGGGTAAGTGGGAGGGACCCTTCCTCTAAAACAGTTATTGATAATATTTTATTCAAAAATTCAGGTTTCAGTATGTCCTTTAAGTTAAACTGTACATGATGGTTTAATAATCATAAAAAAATAATAAAAGCTAACCGGGAAATACTTCTTTGAAAAATGTTGCTTAAATTAGGCAAAAAATATTTTTTAGATTTTTTTTTTTTTGACCAAATTCTCTGACCTAGAAAAAAATTCCACAAAACTCAAAAAAATGCAAAACCAATCACTGTGATGAACCATGACATGATCAATTTAAAGAAGCATAAAAACCTTATGCTTTTTTCAGTTTTAGGGGGGTGACCCACTTACCCCAATGACCCACTTCTCCCAACCAACCCTACTTCTGAATCTACTTGGTAAATTTTGCTTCAGTATATTTAACCTGTAATTTACATATTTATAACTGTAATCATTGCTCTGTATTTACATTTAAGAGCAATAGTTTACATCCAACATGAACAATTTACGTCCGACACCGAGCTAATAATATTTTCAAATGATTTTTTTCTTTATAATATAATTTGAAAACTGTGAAATATACTTCAATCATAAGTATACTTAAGAATTAAGCTGTTTTTAAAATGAACATGTAAGCCAATTCGCAGACTTTTAATAATTTTTAACTGAACCATCAATTTTACTATTTGTGTGTTTACGGCCGACACCAACTCTTAAAATTTTTTTAATTTATACTTTAGGAATCTATTTTGAAAAACTAACATGATTTTTCATTCAGTGGGATGAAGTAAGTATCTAGTAAATAAATTTAGTCATTTTAAATCAGTTTATATTTGGTAAATGGAATTAAAACTGAGAAGTTTTTCTTCATTTTTTACGTCCGACACCATGGAATTGCCCAAAATTTCCCTACCTAGTGCCGTATGTTACTCTTACTCCTGTGTCTGTTTTCCTCTTAAAAACTCTTAAGTAGCTGTTTTCACTTTACTTTAAGCAAATTTTTAACTATGCTATTACCGTGCTACCAAAACGTGGAAGTAAAGTACAATTAATTTTACTTTCTAAACCATAGAGGGCCAACTAGCCTCTGTTCCCAGGTCACTACAGAAATATGTATTTCAAAAAATAATCTCCATTTAAAAAAAAAAAAATATGAACACCAGTGGCGTCGCTACGTGGATGCGGTCCGCCCTGGTGTCACCCAAAGTGGAATTTCAAGTTTTTAAAATATATGAAGCTAAAATGCATTTTTAAGACTACAAGTTTAAAACGATGTACGTTGATGATTTAAATAATTTAATTTATTTAAAGGAATGCTAGTTTACACCTTTAAGTATGCTTAATTTTGTACTACAAATTGAATTTGTGGAATGTTGATATAAAATTTTTAAATAATTTTAGTCCATTTGAAAAACGGCTAGAGCACACGCCAAAAGTGTGAATTTCTGATTATTAAAATTTTTTTGTAGGAAAATCTAAATGAGTTATTGTTTTAATAAGAGTAGAATAACATCAGATAAGTTATTTCTAACTATTAAAAAAATTAAAACACTTTCTGAGTTAAACAATTTTTGTGTTAGGCTACTGGGACGTAATATTGTTGGAATTTTGGAGAATCACCTACATGTACTTCTTTCTGAAAATTGTATGAATTTCATGTTTACATAGAATATTGAAATTTTCTTGAGTTTTTATGGAGCGGGAGGGGGGGCGACAACACAAATTGCCTCCCCGGGTGTCCCCTATGCTAGGTACGCCACTGCCAATACAAAGAACAATTTGAAACATTTGCTATCAAAACTCAGGGAAGTATTCGAGGTCAAAAGTCTAGTGCGCTGAGTAGGAACCGTGTAGAGAATGAAATTTGAGCACATCGCCCTTTCAAAAGAATGACATGTCGTTAAAGTAAATAAATAAAATTGTCTTTTTCATTGCTATTGAAAAATAAATGCATATATTATGCTATGATCCGTAAAAACACACTACAGAAGCGCGTACAATTTCAAAAAACACACTATATGCAAGTACACAGGCCTTAAAATGTTAGGGTACAACATGTTTTTCGAAGCTTCTGTGCTGTTCACAGACTAGTTCAGATTTACATTGGAGAGTGATTCAAGGCGTCCACTGATCTGGAGGGAACAGCGTGCTAGATACCATCAGTCCAACACAGTTGAAAGACATAGTCATTGAGGTGGTTTAACCATGGTTTGGGCAGGGATCTCACTCGGTGGTAACACTAACCTGCATGTGTTCCATGGAGGGTTTTTGATTGGTCTGAGATATCGGAATGAGATCCGTGATCCATATGTCGGCCCATATGCTGGTGCTATTGGTAATGACTTCACTCTGATGAATTCGATTGACCGAGCTCGGATTGTTGAGTATCTTGAGGATCACGGTTTGGAACGAATAGAATGGCCAGCTCGATTTCCAGACCTGAATCTAATGGAATATCTTTGGGGCTATCTTGGCAGATACGTTGCTGCTTTAAATCATCCTCCAAGGCCGTGACATGAGTTGGAACAAGGCTTACTCTGTGTCTGGTCTTCACTTCCTATTCCGGTGTCAGACAACTTAATAAACAGCATGGAAAATCTATGCCGCCAATGCATTCAAGTTGGGGAGACAGATTCCTTATTAGAACCTTATTTTGGATTGTTTCTATGACATTTTACAACATAACACTGTGATGTGTTGTTTTCTTCAAAAATGGACTTTTCGGCAAAAATTGCTTTTTTTTTTGTTATTAATCGTTTTTACAATACACTCAATACACTTATACAAATTTCTATGACGAATTCAATAAAAAACTATTTAATGCGCATAGCTTCCAAATTATTTGTTTCTACAATCTTTCATTTGCAAATTAGACGCAAAAATCCGGTTGTACCTTCACTTTTTGAGGCCAGTGTATATAGTTTATACCTTGCCCCCCCCCCCTTTTAAGAAGTAAAGGACTGCGATTGTCAAGCAGTATAAGTCACAAAAAGCTGCCTTTCATATCTCGGGGTGTGTGAGAACTGGTTGTACTAATATCACGTATTTTTGTGTTCAACTTGTTTTTCCATATTTGTAATTCCCTCAAATTATGGGACCTAAGAACCATATAAAAGTAAGATTTCTCTTTTTTTTTTAAACTTTTTCTTTCAGCTCCTAACTTTTAATATCCTAACTGGTTTTACTTAAATAGTCTGGGTCTTATTTTGAAGTACATCGCCCCCGAGGGCCCCCTGTTCCCGTCACGCGGTTATTTTGAAGTACAGTGGACTCTCTCTATTCTGAACACTCATGGAACCGAACAAAAGTGTTCAGATTATGGGGGTGTGCATAAAAGAGGGAGACAGAAAATGCATACATATGTATTCGATTGCGTTAGTGGAATACACTGGTGTGCAAAAATTAAGGACGAAGTCGAAAAATTAGCAAATCAGCTGAATGAAGAGGCAGAGCGGACAGAAAGACCAATCAGGAGATTAAGTAAGGTGATGTACGGTAGCACATGCGCAGATATGCAGGCAGACGTAATGGGGGAGTGTCTGAGTAGTATAAAGCATGTTATCGGTGTAAGATCAGTATTTCTGGCAAAGAGATTGCACGCCGTATAGCAGTTAAAATCACACCGAGTTGCTGCCTCAGCGAGAAATGGCGAATAATCAATCTGTTAGACGACATCTGGATGCTTTTACCCGAGGTCGAATCATTGGGAAGTTGGAGGAAGGCCGCAGTGTGACAAGTGTGGCTGCAGAGTTCGGAATTGCTCACAGCATTGTTTCACGACTTTGGAGATAATTTCAAACTACAGGAACAGCTATCCGGGGGTTCAGTAGTGGTCGTCCACGAGGAGCCACACCCGCAGATGACCGGTATATTGTCTTACAGGCCAGAAGAAACAGGCGGAAGACAGCGGGAGAAATCGCTAGACACACGACACAGGCGACTGGACGACCGATATCGCGTTTTACCGTGGCCAGAAGACTGCACGGTGGTGGTCTGTTTGCACGACGCCCTATACGGTGTGTACCTCTAACGCCTGCACATCGGAGAAGGCGTTCTCTGTGGTGCCTGGAACACCGGAATTGGAGAGACAATGAATGGGGACGAGTACTCTTTACAGATGAGAGCAGATTCAGTCTGAGTAGCGATTCTCATCGCATACTCATCTGGAGAGAGCGGGGAAGCCGCAATCATCCCTCGAACATCATTGAAAGGGACAGGTATGGAGGTCGCGGTGTTCTCGTTTGGGGAGGCATCATGCTTGGTAGTCGTACAGACCTTCACATCTTCGACGCAGGTTCAGTCAACGGGACCCGTTATTGTAACGAGATTCTTCTTCCATATGTGCGTCTTTTTAGAGGCGCTATGGGTCCGCAGTTTCTTTTCATGGACGACAATGCACCATGTCATCGCACAGTAGCTGCCGAACAGCTCTTAGAGAGTGAGGATATTGAACGTATGGATTGGCCGGCACGATCTCCGGATCTCAATCCCATCGATCATGTATGGGATTTTCTAGGCAGACTCTTGGCAGCTCGTACCTTACCACCAGTAACGATTCGGGAGCTTCGGTTGGCGCTGCAAGACGAATGGGCAGCAATGCCTCAACAACTCATTGACACCCTCATTCTCAGCATGGGCAGACGCTGTGAAACCTGCCTAGCAGTCGGGGGAGATCATATCCCCTACTAAAGACCGGATGTTTCTTGCTGGACAACCCATCACAGGGATGTTTCGGCCTTCAGGTCACATTGCGCTCCATGCTACTTTTTCAATAAAGCTTCTTTTTATCCCTCTGATTTCTCTTTTAGTAAGTGTTGCTTACATTACACATGTCCTTACGTATTGGGGATCTTACGGTATTAAATGTGTTGATTTGGAAAGCTTTTGTACAAAGTTATATTGAAAAAACCGTCTCGTCCTTAATTTGTGCACACCAGTGTATGTTCAGTACTTTGCCAAGTGAGCTAGGTCAGTTATTGAGATAGAAGAGCTAAATTTTAGATTGGCGGCTAGTGCAATGCCTTTATAAACTTATTAGGACGTAAACTCTTGCATTTCTTTTTTAAAATTCTTTTTTAATTTAAAACGTTTTACGTAAACAACTATAATACATTGCAATACAGTTATCGGTACGATACGTTTAGAAAAAAAAAGTTTTAGTAAGTTTTGCAGTGTGTATTCTCATTCAAGGATCGTGTTTGAGTGAAAAGGTTTCCGGGTGATTCTCAACCGCATATTGCTCGTAAGTAATCGTACTTTAAAGGCTTTGAATCGTTGGATTCTTAAAATACGCAGTTCAATGGCAGAAACTTCAGGCTCATATTGCTCAGCAGAATGAGTTTATGAAATGCAGCAATATCCGCGAAAATAATCTTCTTCCTCCTTTCATCTTCTTAATAAAACAGGACCTCTTTAATAGCATTTATTTCACAGGATTTCCCCCCCCCTTTTTTGACATTATTTTCAAATCAATGCGTTGTTGCTGTGCATTTTTCTCCAGTGGGCTTCTATGTACCTTGAAAACAAGAGCTAATAAAAAAAAAAATCTTCTCTCATATTCGTTTTTCTCGACCCGAAATTAGTAGGAATTGAGTATTTGAAACTAGGATGCAAACAAAAAGTTGTTTTTTGTTGACTAGTGCAATTAGCCTTATAACAAATGCTTTAACAGTGAAAATTGCTTCATTAAAAGGGATGAATCATGTAACATTCCACGATTTCATTCTATAAAATCGCGTTTGAAACTAAATAATTTTTTTGGATACACAGATCTTATTAATTACCTACAAGCCTCAAGACCTCTACTAGTTCTATTACTTTCAAATGATTTTGATATTAGCCAAAATAGTCTACTTAAAAGAAGATTTTGGCAAAAATAACATTTAAAAAACGCCGTAAAAAAGGGAATTATGGGCTGGTTGGAAAATTGTTTCACCTTGAAAATCAAAATGCACTCATTTAACATGATGTTAGGCTGAGATATGAGGAAAAAAATCGCTGAAAATTTCCCAGTAGTATGCACTTAAAATTTTAGTAAGACTTATTCGTTTCAGCTCGAATGATCGCCCTTAATTTGACCTTCGCTTTAAAATCTGTGGGAATTCACGTTATCTCAAGGCAACATTTTTTTGTACTCAGCATGTAAATCAGAATCTTGAAGATTCGAACTGTCCTTGACATTCAAACATTTTTTCCGTTTTTCAGAAGGGTTAAGTTAAAAGAATGCTCTTCACTCTGACGATTTTTTGTGCTCTTTTTAAGTAAAATGCAACCCTCAAACACATCATAAACCGTTCAGGAGGGCGGATACAGAAAATCATTTTAGGGGGGGGGGGGGGTGTGCTGAAAAAATGCCCCCATGAACGAACCTACGGTTTTGGATACGAAAAATTTCTGAAACTGCTTGGGGGACAATAAAAGTACCAAATCAGCCACAGGAATAAGACACCTAACTGTGATGAACGCTGCAAATTAATTTCATAAGCAGTGAAACGAAGTAGTAGTTCAAATATTTACTTTCAAATATAATTAACTAATTTTAATTTACTGTAATCGTTTGCATTTTATGCACAACTAGTGGCACCCGCACGGCTTTGCCCGTAGTAGAAAATTAAAAGGTCTTTTGGTTCGCCTGTATATTTACAAATAATGGATGATGAATGTCTCGCCAATTGGTTATATTCATTTGCTCGCCCATTTTACGGTTCCACGTTATGATGATTTCGTAATTTACTCATCCATCTTATGATTATTTTGCTCGGGAAATTGTTATTAAAATTGGAATAGAAAAAGAAGAAAATCTAATTTTCGAAAAATCGCTTCGAGGTGCACACGCCCATGCTACAAACTGTGCCAAATTTCATGAAAATCGGCCGAACGGTCTAGGCGCTATGCGCGAGACAGATCCGGACAGAGAGACTTTTAGCTTTGTTATTAGTAAAGATAAAGTAGTGTTTGAACGCGATGTGGATACTGTTGTTGACGGTTGGGAGAGGGGGGGGGGGGGTCATGACCCCCACGACCCTTCTCTTGTACCATTATGCTTTTTATCATTAATTTTTTTTGGGTGTTAAGTGTTAAGGGTTTAATCATGAATTGCACTGACTTATTGCAGGCAAATGTTGCAAATTTGCGAATGACCCCTAACGATTCGTCGTCTATCCAAGAATTATTGAAATTTGACTCATTAGATCGCTGATAACTTTCTGAATTTTTCAAATATTGAACTGAAATTTGATTATGAGTTGGGGAATCTTGTTGGATTTTAGGTTATGAAAGTTATAAGTAGTTATCTTTCGCGCATTCGCAGAGAAAAATTAACTGCTTTAAACGTTCATATTTCATAAAATTTTCAACGTTTAATTTCGAATTTTAGTATTATACTTCTTTTGCATGCTGCCAAATTTTCCGAAAATTTGGTAAGTTTTGATGGAAGACTTTGCGTGTTATGAGCCAAAAGCCTTCAAATAAAATTGAAAGAAATGCTTGTACCTTCATGAATATCAATGATACTTTCTTGAAAATGGGAAAAAATAACTGTACGTCGTAAGGTAACTAATTTTTGAAATTATTACCTGCTATTTACGATGAACGATGATCAAAAAACATTTTTGTTTTCCTCAATTCTTTTCTGGTCCCCTAAATGCATCGGCTATATAACTTTTGTTGGAAAAATGACAGCTGGAGTATACTTTTTATATGCCAAAAGTTACAAAGCTATTGGTCACATATTTCTCGAGAAATCCTAAAAATTGTGAATTTTTGAAATTGCCCCAATACTTTTGGTAATTGTAAAATATAGTTTAAACAAATTTGCGTAGAACACCAGTAGTTGAGCGAATGAAAGCACTTAATGAATGCAGAGTGTTACCGTCTCGTAACACATTTTCAAATTTGAGCCAAATTGTCCACGCAGTAATATTAAAGTTTATGACGTCCTTGAAAGAAAAAGCTTATATTAAAAAACACATTTATTTGACACTATTTTTTTGACACATTATTTACATTATCTGATTGAACTTCTATCAATTCGCAACTCCAATAAATTATAGGGGCGCTTCAGCCACAGTGTAATGGCGGACGAAAAAGGTAAAACAAACAAATGCCGTAACTTATAATTAGCTTTGACGCTTTGTGAATGACAATAATTTTTCATCGTGTTTGTAGGAAGCTTTCTTTTCTATTCTTCTGAAATTACATTACACCATAAACTGTCCGAAGCCTGCAATTTATCCCAAAGAAAACACGTGGAGTGGAATGTTTTGCCTGTTTCGGCAGTATTGTTAATCACCGCAAGGTAGCGTATTCGAGCTCTGGAGTTGCGAATTAAAAATGGCCAAATTCTAACATGTCAACTTAATCTTAATAAAACAAAATCTTATTCTATTTTTTACATTGTTGCCACAAGTCAAAAGTAAATTTTTGTTGCCTCGAGGTGGAAAGGATGATCATTACTTGGTTTCAAGGCTTATCTCCATCACGGAGAGTACTCAAGTTAGTTTTATGGTCCATTGCCGAACATTTGATTAGAACATTTTAGCTGTTTTGGGCCTGATTATCGTTTGGCTTCTGCGAAAGAGTTTTTTTCATATTTGCTGGATGACGCTCGGCCAGCTTTCGTTTCTACACACGAATTCACTGATTTGACGATTATTCTATTTTCAACTATTGAGTTTCCAGTATTTTCACTGCATAACTGGAGTTACCTACAAGAGATTACATCGAAAACCTCTAGTGTGAACCCGTTTCAAGATTAGGTTTTTTCTGTGCTTCGTTTGTGTGGGAAAAAGAGATTATTCTGCTAGCACGTGCTCAGTTTATCACGCGTCGTGAATGCCATTTTGTTTCTACCTTTTGCTGAAAAAAAAAAAAAAAAAAAAAGAGTGACAGTGAATTGCTTAAAATTGAATATGCAGTCGGACCCCGAGTTAACGAATTCATCGGAACCGAAACTTTTATTTCCAGGTCATGTAAAGCACTAGAAAAATAAGTTTTAATAGGAGTTAATTATAGCTTTCTGTATCAGAATCGCTATTCATTGGTTGCCCCCTCGCCCGTCAAAAATGGCCGATTCCAAGAACCCAAGAAAAGTCTTTTTCTGCTTCGGACAAGATCGATATATCATTTGGAAAACAATCCAATATTTAATAACTCAAACTAACAAACAAAAAAAAAATTAAATTAATTTGAATTCTGACATTTTGAATTCAAATTATGTATTTCGCAATCACGAGTTGCGACAGGACCCCTATTCATTGGAGTTATTGTTTCTAGAAACGGCTCCTGTCCCCCAAGCTTGCCCCTCCTCCTGGGTGGTTACGTGTGTATAGTTGTGTGTGCGTAGGCGCCCGTGCATGCATGTGTAGGCTTGTGTGTGTGCATAGACCTGTGTGTATGCACGTAGGCGTGTGTGTACCAGACATGGACGCCTCCGATCAGGAAAAGCGGATAGCTCACGACCGGGGGACAGCCGCCGCGCCGCCTGCAGAGGCCGGTGGGAGGTGGTGCTGCAGAGCCGCTGATCCAAGCTGAAAAAGGAACCACAACGTCAAGAACGGTCAAATGAAAACAATAAGCAATCGTGATTGCTCAAAAAAAAAAAAAAAATAAATAAATGACCTACTTCCCCCAATTAATTCTAATTTGAATTCCGAAACTTTGAATTCAAATTATGTTTTTCGCAATCACGAGTTGCGACAAGACCCTACTGGTTAGAGTTATTGTTTCTAGAAATGGCTCCCCCCCCCCATGAAGCATGTCCCTCCTCCTGGGTGGTTATACGTGTGTATAGTTGTGTGTGTAGGCTTACGTGTGTGCACGTAGGCGTGTGTATGCGTGTAAAGGCGTGCGCACGTAGGGGAGTGTATATGACCATGCGTGTGTAGGATATGGACGCCAAAGCCCAGCAAAAGTGGATTCCGGTGGACAGTGGTCAGGAGCAGCCGCGCCGCCGCCGGTGGACGGTGGTGCTGCAGCCCTGGTCCAAGCTGAAAAAGGAACCGTAACGTCAAGGACAGTCAAATGAAAGCAATAAGCAATCGTGATTGCTCAAAAAAATAAATAAAAAAATAAATAAATAAATAATACATAAAAATTAATTTGAATTCTGGAATTTTGAATTCAAATTATGTTTTTCGCAATGACAAGTTGCGACAAGACCCTACCCATTGGTTACTACCCTACTCACTTGTTTCTAGTCACGGCTCCTGTCCCTCCAAGTCTACCTCTCCTCTTGAACGGAGACGTGTGTATTAGTTGTGTATGTGTAGGTTTTTGTGTGTGGGTAGACCTGTGTGTATGCACGTTGGCGTGTGTGTATGTGTGTGAGTGCGTAGTGTATGAGCGTGCATGTGTGTAGGACGGCACCGACTAGGAGCGGCTACCGGGGGACGGAGTCGCACCTGCAGGTGACGGTGGGAGCTGAAAAAGGCACGGACACCAAAGACGGTCAAATGAGAACAATAAGCAATCGTGATTGCTCAAAAAAAAAAACCCTTTTTTTTTGTTTCCTGTTAAAATAATTTGTTACATTAGGGTTTATTATTAAGTAAATAGGGGTGTTTGCTTTCATTTTAGTCGGGGAAAAAAGAAAAAATTGCTAAATCGCAAAATTCGTTAAATAGAGGTTCGTTAAATCAGGGTACGACTGTAATTTCAATTATAAATCAAATAATGAATCAAATATTTCAGTAAATAGTTCTAATAGTTGTATAGGTTTGCTATCCAGCCATAAGGAAGAGGAATTTCAGACAACCTATCTCTAGTTTGGATCTAAATTGACACCTATTCCTGTTAAGTGCATTCTTAAACGAAAATCTCTCAGCTCGAAAACTTCTTAGTTTGCTGTCGGTCAAGTCCATTAGATATCAAATGATTTGAAGCATAAAAATACAACAAATTTCTTACGTTCTCCATGGTTTCAGTGAAATAGATAACTTGTGTTTCAAGGGCGCTGGAGCGACCGTCCCGTTTGTTTTGACCTAATTCAAAGATTTTATTTTTTTTCTGACGCTTTGATCAAAAGTACTATTCTACTTTATATAAAACTAGCAAAAATACCCGGCGTTGCCTGGGTCAGTAATAATTATGAGAAACAATTGTTACTTGCATTTGTGTTCTGTTTTAAGTTAAAACACCTTTGTGACATAATTAAAAATCGAGCTTCTTCCTTACTCATGAAACTAAAATAGCAATAAGTATAAAGAAGAGTATTAATTTAGAAACGAAAGCACGACATTTAAGCATATACAAATTTAAAGAATTTCCAAAACATGAAATTAATCTTCACATGTTTAAAAAGATTAATCATTTAATAACCTTTTTTTTAAACATGGAGTCTAAATCCTTCTCTATGGCTATTGAAGTACGAACTGTTTAAAAAAATGTAGCCGCCCGTAATCCCTTTATATACTTGCCTTAATATATTGGGAAATTTCAATCATTGTGGGCTCTAGGTGTGATTTTACCAAATTTGCGGGAATCGTTTTGGATATCTTCGATAATGCTCCTCCTTCTTAATTTGTAAAACGATAATTTTCGTTACAGAGATATTGTCGCCAGATGCTGAGATACTTCTGGTCACCATAAAATGGCGCTAAACAGTTTCACCCGAAATGTTTCCAAAATAAGTAGTAAAATTTGGCGATTGTTTGAAATTGTGCAAAAAGAAAAATTAATGGAAGTTTTGTGCTGTTTATGGATTTGCCTAATTTAGTTGATGGATTACTTTACATATTAAAAAGTTTTAAAGATTCTTTTAATGGCTATATTTTGTTTTTATTGGTGAAAGATGAGCTTCATTATTACGAAGTCTTCGGTTTCAAAAACAGCGACAGTTGAAAAAACTGCCAATTGCATCGGCTACTGAAATCTTTCTGCAAAAATTTTGGAGAGATTTCTGCTGGTAGATTGGATAATGAGAAAGTGTCCAATCAGCACAAATAATTTAAAACAAAATGAACTAAAAAGTGAAAAATAATCTTTGGATGAATAGTAGTTGACCAATCACCTAATTTTAATGTAAGACAAAAAAAGCGAGGGGTGCTGTCTATTTGCATTTTTGCTTGGACAACAAATGGAAGAAATTCAAGACAACTGATAAGAAGCCCCCCACGCTTTTTTGTATTACATTAAAATTAAATGATTGGTCAACTACTATTCATCCAAAGATTATTTTTCACTTTTTAGTTCATTTTGCTACGAAAGCGTGTTTTTTTAGTTTTTTGAACTATTATTTTATTTTTCTGTTTTTTAGTCTTATGTTGGAGAATTATCAGGCGACGAAATCTTTACTAATATTATAAAGAGAGAGGGCAGATTTTTGTGTGTTTATATGTTCGACGTAATCTCCGGAACCACTGCACCTATTTGAAAAATTCTTTCACTATATGAAAGGTGCTTTCTTACTGAGTAACATAGGCTATAATTCGAAAAAATCCGATAAATAGTTCTTTTTTTATTCAAATTTAGGCCCACATTTCACGTAAATTGCCTATTATTGGCTATTAAAGGGGTGAAAAATTACTTGCACATATTAATATTATGTATCGTCAAAAAGGATAGAATTTTCTGCGTTCTAAACAATTTATTTCAATGATCTAACTTAATTACGGCGGGAGTAATTTGCGTTTTTAGCTCGAACTTTTTTAGGCTTAGCTGAAATTTAGGCAATACTTAATTCATTAAATCTATCAATAAAAAGTGAAGGAATTGTCCCACAGTTTTCTTTTTGACAGCATTGGAAAAAGCGAGATTTTTTACTCCAGATCTCTCTCGACCTTAGGTCGAAAATATTAGCTTCTATCTTCAAATGAAAAAAAAATTACAAGCGTTTTTAAATCAATTTCGAAATATGTCATCTTGATTAAGATTGTCAACAATTTTATTTTCGCGTTTCCATGGTTACGCTTTTTGAATCCATTAATTCTTTCCACCTTTCTCTTTTCAATTTCTTAAACTTATTTTATTTGGTGTTTCCATGGTTACGCTTTTAAAATCCATCTTTCACATTTTAATTTCTTAAAAGTATTTTAATATCTGTCGTCAGTGTTTGGAAGGGTAGTTTTGCATGGTGTTTTTTTTTTTTTTTTTATTTCTTTTATTTAAGCCTGGTTGTTGAATGTATGTCACTTGACACAATTTTTATTCTCACGGTAGACCGGGCAAAACCGGGCAACGCAGCTCTTAATATATAAAGATTTGAAAACTACTGTTAATGTGATTTTATACCTTTTTGTTTCCTTGGCGAAACATTTATTATTGCAAAGAAAAAACATCCGCTTCACTCTCAAAAGGGCTGGGTTCCGGTAGCTTGGTCGCTTGGCGTGTTAAGCGCTGAGCACTTCAGTCTAGGATTATTATTTTAAGGCAACCGTTTATGTAAGTCATTGTTTTGGTAATTTGTTTTGAAAGAAAAGAAGCTTTTGATTTGTTTTTATCCGAGTGAAATGTACGACATTTTCTTTCTTTTTTTTCCCTGACGACGATTTTTGAATGTTCCACGGAATGTTTTTTTTTTTTTTTTTTCGTTAGACGGATCGATTATGATAGCTTGGTTGCTGAGCAAGTTTTGCGATGAACAATAGAGTTGCGGAATTATTTTTACATATGAAAGATATTATTTGATGTTTTTGTTGTTGTTGTTTATTTGGCGAAATATTGTAAATTGCAGTAAAAGTCGCTTCACTCGCTAAATAGAGTTTTAAAGCAACTGTAAATCTAATTTAACGAAAAGTTTTAAATTCCAAAGAAACTTAAATAGTTTTTTTTTTTTTTTTGAAAAGGTGTGTACGCATTTTATACAAAGAAAAATGATCATTTCACATTAGAGGGGGAGGGGGCATCAATTTTTTTTTATTCAACGGGTTCCATTAAATTTTTAGCACGGGCATCGCTGTGCGGGTACTGCTAGTTATTTATAAAACGAGTGCGAGGTAATATCTTAAAGTTAAGACAAGGACACCCCGATGGGAAGCTACTGTGAGTCATCGATGTACGTATGTTTGCGGAAATCATATTTATATTACTTTGAAAATTTGAGATGCGTTTGAATAAAAGTTTTGTTCAACAATGGTCTGATCAGCAATGAATTTCCAATTGAAGGTTCACCTAAATTTTGGCATGAAATTAGTTAAAAACAATTATATTTCATGTTGTAGTTACCTTGGAACATTGGAACAAATTTTGTCTGATGCAGAAAAATTAAAGGTTTTTGTAGATATTTTAAAATAATTTTTGCGAGCATTTTTAAATGTATTTTTTTTTAATTTTTCCTTTTCCTCATTGTTGGATTTATGCCAAAATATTGATTAAAATTGGAGGAAACTAACAATTAAAAGAGTTAATTAATTAATTTGATTATAGAATATTGCATTGTCATCGGGTCTGAGGTCACGTGCTAAATTTCAAAAGAATCCGATCGCAGGAAGTGGGCGAAATTTGAGCTGCAAGATACGTTACAAGATACATACATATATACATACAAGTGAAGCTAATAAAAGCGTGTTAAAAAAACATTAATTGTATTAAATTTCCATTTAAATGGAAAATAATCAGCCAAATCCATTTGCCAATCTCGTGAAAAAAACGTTTCTTTAAGGTTTGACTTGAGAAAAGCCTTGAAAAGTCAGATGAAACGCAAAAATATTCAACAATACAACAATTCTAGCTATGATCTGGGAGTTGAGATGATACACTAAATAATGATTTGGGGTGAGGAAAGCCTTCGAACATGAAATAAAAAAAGCTCATAACTCGTTTTTTATACAACTTAGAACTTTGCAACAGATGCCATCTTCAGCAGAAAAATAAGCGCTTTCGATGGACACATAATTTTAATATGTGCACGTATTTTCCCCCGTCATATTGGAGCGTTTATGCGAAAATTGGGACTTAAATTAAAATAAAAAGGAAACTATCAATCGGATTTTTTTTCGAACTGGTCTATAAACCTTCCCTGTACCAAAATGAACAAACGGTGAAAGTTTCAGCCAAATCTGCCGGGTAGTTTCTGAGATCTTAGGGAACAAACTAACCAACAAATTTACCAACATCTATTTTTATCATAGACCAATAATAAGAGTAGACCGAGCTTTCCCAAACTTGCTGATGAAAAAATTGGTTCATGGATACATCATGTGACTGGTGGAAGGCTTGGCGAAAACTTTGGCAGCATGGTTGCTAGATGGCAACACTATCTATAGTTTGGCACTCGACATGTATTTTAAGACGTAATGTGTTTGCATTATAATTTTTTTTTCCAGGTGCAGAGATTGAATTGTTTTTTTTTTTAGTTATGCATTATTTTGACATTAGTAATTAGTTTTTGATCACAGTTTTCAGTAACTTTTATTTCATTTGGAACTGCTACGTCAGCGTTGGCGTGAACATAATGGCGTAAACGTTTTGCGTTAACTTAAAAATGTACTAATCGGTATCTTAAATTGAAATTGTAGGTAAAAATCTTACCGTTTGCCGATTCTTTTTGGGCTCTTGCATCTTTAATTGCTTAGAGAGTTATTGAAATTGACTAAAGAAAATCCACGGTTCTATCTAAACGAAAAATTCACTATATTAACAAAATATTTACAACTTAGAATAACAAATTTACAAATCGGACTCCATAAAAGATCATTCTTCCGTGTTCCATCAATTCAATTTATTTTATTACTCGTTTATTTTATTATCGTCTGCTACGATCAACGCCCGCTGTTGCTAGGATGTCCACCAGTCACATGGTTTGGTTTATGAGCAACCAAAGGGTTGCCTTAGCTCGGTCTACTCTTATTATTAGTCTATGAT
Source organism: Uloborus diversus (assembly GCF_026930045.1). NCBI lineage: Eukaryota > Metazoa > Arthropoda > Arachnida > Araneae > Uloboridae > Uloborus > Uloborus diversus. The sequence goes on from NC_072736.1 coordinate 161,911,950, forward strand.
TTTTATATATATAGATACGTGTACTTATTTTCCCTGCAGCACTATTTGATTATTTTAAATAAATACTCCGCTGAATGATTTCCACACTTGCCTGACCGATGACTGATTTCGTGTAGTTTTAAACGTTAATTGGGGATTTATCCAACTAATTTATAAATGACTAGCTGACCCAGCCACGCGTTGCTGTGGCTCAGAAGTCATCATTTTAGGGCTGTAAAATTAATAGGTTAAAAAACGCTGAAAATAGTTTAGCCAATTTTAAAACTTATGTGGCTGAAAAGGGGCGACTTTGTTTGAAGTAAGTACTTATTAAATTTAGTTATTAACTAATTTTTCTATAGTAAATGCATTACATACTATAATACATAAGACAAATTAAAGTTTCACAACGAAATCATTGGAATACCGCCTTAAATTTTAATAGAATGAGTATAGTACTTCGACTATTCTCAAAAAACATAATTATAGGCTTTTAAAAAGGATCTAGAGGCTATTTTTAAGCCGGAATATTCGATTTTCCTGTTTTTTGCTCCTTAAGTCAATAAATTCCACACCTCTTCATATTATCTTTTGAAAGATTGTTTTTTTGAAAAATAAATTTTTGTTCTTAAGTTACTTTAGTTACTTTCTCTGTCCTTAGATCTGTCAATTCTGCTTTTTAATTGTTGCCAGAAGCAGGGATAAACCATAGTATTTATAAAGTTACTTGTGTTACTAAAGTTTAGAAACAAAATTCAAGACTGAACTTAAGCAAGCAGAGATTTGTAGATTTTGACTTATTTAAAACCTTTCAAAAAATGTAGGTTTTCGAAGCTTGTTTTTATTTAAGTCTAGTCGTCACTGTCAAAACTACGGGTGCCTTTGGAAAGCTATTTGGCTCCCTGGGGTGAAAACACGGTGCTTCAGGGTGCAATGGAGGCTAGGAAATGTGATCAAGGTGAATGACGCTAATAAATGGGAAGACAAACCTCCTAAAAACAAGGGTGAAACGTTGGCGAATGCGCTCTAACATCATTCAACCACAATCAATGGCGGACGAGGAAGTAAATACGCAGATGCACTTTCTCATTGAATAAAATACGAAATTGGATTAAAACTCAAAAGTTTCCGCAGTTTACTCTTTAAAATTTCGCGTAAGTACAGGCATTTGATCATAGTGTAGCATTGAAGGCTTTCGAACATATTTAAATTTGTTTCAAAGGTACGTTGATTGTTCAGTTTGCCATTCCGTACACTTGCTATTTCTATCATGCATAAATTTTACTGAAAAATAGCTATCAGCACTGGATAAGTAACATTTAATAATCAAAACGCTTAAATTAGATGATATTTGAAAAGTTAATTGAACCATTAATTTTCAATATGTGGTTTTACTTGCTTGTGGATTTTTAACTAGGAGATTCTTTGTTGACAATGTGATGCAATCAGCAAAAGAACGGAAATTCTAACGGTGCTGCGTATAAACAAAACAGAAAGCACGAAAAAGAAAAGAGAAGAAAAAAGAAAAGCCGGTTGAAAAAGAAATTCCTTCTCCGTCTCGATTTTTTTTATTTATTATCTCGAGTCTTATAAGTTAACTATCTTCCGTTGGCGTTATTGTAAGAAGCGAATGACTGAGCTTTTTTCGTCACTCTAGTAAGGAGGAATAGATCGTTAGAGTTTGTTTTGGCTTTTAATCTGTCGAAAAACTTCACATTGAAAAAAAGTGCTTATTTATCATCTATACGGATATTCAAATGTCGAATCATATATACGTACGGATCTTGATATGTGGATTTTGTTTAAAATTTTGAACATTTATGAAACGATTTTATTTTTCCATGATTGCAATACAATTAAATATTCATGGTTGTTCCTGTAAATGATTTAAATACCTACGCTCTTCATTTCGTGCTGCAGCAAATGTAGCACATTATGCAGTAAATTAGCATATCAAAATTACTGAGCAATACAAATGGATGTACGAAAGTTAGAGCACGAACAGACAAATTAAAGTGATGAGCACTTCTAAACTATGTTGGTAAGTTGAAATGTGATCAAATGCCTTAAACTAATAGTTTTAATCATTTTCAGAGCTATTCAATGTGGAAAATGTACAAAGACTGCTTTTTATAACTCAAAACAATAAATAATAATATACATAATTGCATCCAAAAATGCACACAACACGGGGGGGGGGGGGGGGGGACAGGAAAAAGAAAGTGCCAATTTTCTGCCATACGGTTCCATTTTCCACCGCGGTGCACTCTGGGTGAAGGTTGCCAGTTTTTCAACCGTGTTAAGGATGTAATTTCGGCACCCTATAGGGGGCCGCTGGTGAACAAGCTTTTCACCCTTGAATGGTGCTAAATGCAACCTGTAGTTTTAACAGTGATTGATCATTCCATAGTAACTAACGTAACATTCGCAGCTGATTTTCTAACTCTTTTTACTTAAAACCTGAAGTAAAAATATTTTTTTAAATTTAATATGCGGATTTAAGGTGTACAAAATGACTATTTTTCATTTCTACGAAAAATTTGAAGCAAAATAATTGCAAATACAGTCAACTCTCGATAACTCGAAGTCCCTAGGGACCGGATACAACGTTCGAGTTATTGTTTAGTTTGAGTTATGGGAAGTTTCTACAACAGTCTCAAGAATTTGGGATCCAAGGAAAACTTCGAGATAAAGGAATAATCGTGTTATAAGCTTTGAGTTATCGAGATCCAACTGTATTTATTTTTTTTTTTAGCAAAAAAGGCACTGTGACTGTTAGAAATGAAAACAGTCCAAAAAAAATCGGAAAATTTCCGAAAAAAACGGAAAAAAAAACCGTTTTTTTCCGAACTGGTTTATTTCCGATCCGGAAAAATTGAAAAATAGAATTTCTTCAACTTTTCATTAAGTTTTAAATGAAATTTTCAACAAAAGGTGATAAAATTAGAAAGTTTTAAAACTTAAATTATGATGCTATTTCCTTCTCCCGCCACACCCTCCTTGTATGTTAAAATACGGTCTATCTTTGATGATGCAAGTTCTTGCATGATAGTATAATTTGCATATATATCAGAAAACATTTAATACTTTTTGCACAAAAAAAAATCACAAAATTTTCTCAATGATATCAATTGGGGGAATCGCTAGAGGTGAGAGTAGCGATTGCAATACCGGTATACCAAATATCGGTATTTCGAGCAATTGTGCAATTTTGTAATACCGTTATTTGTTGAGGTAAAATGCCGGTATTTTCGGTATTAGCTGAAAGTAATAAATAGTTAAAAAAAAAAAAAAAGATTTTCAATGTAACTTAGGGGAAGGTTGCCGTCAATGAACCACATAACAGTTTTCGATTTTTTTAGAAAGGAAATCCAACTCAAATTTCACATTAATTATAGGAACAACTTCTCAGTACATTTCTCTTTTAATAATAATATTCACTTTCATGATAAATATACACGATAAAGAATGAAAATTAAAAATAAATATTTTAGCATGTGGTCCATTCATGGCTACCGGCTGCTATGGATGGACCATCGAGTTTCCATCGATGGACCAGATTTTCAAATTAAAAAATCAATACGTAACTTACAAATATTTATAACAGGTGATCAATAAACATTATAAATAACAATAAGTTATAGAAAAATATATTTATTTTCTAAAATGTTTTATTTTCGGATAAGAGGAACATAAAAAGAAAAAAAAAACAGCACTCACACAACACACAGCTGTTTTCATCACACCTCGTTCACCACTTGATATTTTCTCTACCTGTGCAACATTGTTCTCAGCTAATATCTTTTCAACTTCTTTTGAACTGTTAAGAATTTTCTTGAATCGACTTTGAAAATTTTCGATTGATGCAAGATTGTACTTGCTCTCTAAAATGAAAGAGAATTTTCGATTTCGATTCCGAGTCACAACTGACTACAACTGTATTTATGTCGAGGACTGCATACTAAGTGCCTTGCCTCCATTATTTTTTATACCGATAGGTGGCAGCACCATCACCGGATCGAACAGTTAATGAGAATTTAGAACTAGACCAGGAGCTAATAGCTACCTGGTGCTAGCACCCCCAGAGGTATCGTTTCACTTGGAGGACATTGAGACCACGAGCATATTTAACGTCGCCCAGTCCCCTTTAATGACGACGGTGGATCTTCGACCATCGAGGTTCGAACTCAGGACCCTCCGGCCCCGAATCCGACACTCTACCGATCGGGAAATGACAGAGAAAACTTTTGACTTTTATTACTGAAACCAGAAGCTTAAGTCTCAAACTACCAGAGACCATTATAGTACTAACAGACTTTTTGTCTTAATTTAATCTGTGGGACATGTTATTGTTACAAATCCTGTAAATAGTAATTATGGTAGTAACGTAACCTGTAAATAGTTTTCCGTAATGAATATACAACCCCTTTTCATTCGGCTAAAGTATACGACCCCTATTTCCTTTTCGTTTCGATTGATATTTCGAACTGAGAGCATTGTTGCTCTGTTTATTGCGAGGCATTTCGCTGTGTTGTTTTCGTATTTGGAAGTAAATACGTGTGTAAACGTTGAGTTTACGGTGTTGTGTGATAATTGCTTAATTGCTGATGAATAATTTAGCAGTTGTTGAAGATCTTTCCTGTACATAGTGTAAATAAATTTCCTGTGTTTTTATCAAGAACTGTGTCTTCATTTCAAGAAAGTGGAAGTCGCACCGAATCCGTTACATTATTTTTCTCAGCCTCTTGAAAGGCCAATTCCCTCAATTTTTCATATTCCTATTTCGGAGGGCTTATCTCTTAAATTAGTGACTAAGGTAACAACAAACCGGTTTTTATCTTCCACGTGACTGTTTAAAGTTGCTTTCAGGACTCTATATTGTCGGCAGACTTCGTAGAGGTCCATACCGCCATTTCTGTAAGCTGCTGTAGCACGTTACATGCTCTCACTTGTCCACTGGCCATATGGATGGATCACTTGTCAAATCGATTACCTTCATAAAACAAAAAGTAGAGAAAAGTTAAGAAGAAGATGGTCTTATCCATAGGAGTGAATAGACTCTCGTGTAAGAAATTAAATGGGGCCGTGGTAGCCTGATCGGTAGGGCATTGGACTCGGGGCCGGAGGGGCTCGGGTTCGATCCCCGCTGGTCGAAGACCCACCGTCGTCATTAAAGGGGACTGGGCGACGTTAAATATGCTCGTGGTCTCAATGTCCTCCAAGTGAAACGATACCTCTGGGGGTGCTAGCACCAGGTAGCTATTAGCTCTTGGACTAGTTCTAAATTCTCATTAACTGTTCGATCCGGTGATGGTGCTGCCATCTATCGGTATATAAAATAATGGAGGCAAGGCACTTTGTATGCAGTCCTCGACATAAATACAGTTGTAGTCAGTTGTTACTCTTGAATAGAATAGAATAGAAGAAATTAAATGGAAGGATTCAGTTTAGTTAACTCAATTTGAATGTGCCGAAAAAAAAATTAATTTGAATTTTGACATCTTGAATTCAAATTATGTTTTTCGCAATCACGAGTGTGTATATGTAGGCGTGTGTTTGTGTGTGGGGGGTATGTGTGTTTGTGTAGGGGGTATGTGTATGTGTGTGTAGGCATGTATGTTTGTGTCTTTGTGCTGGCGTAAATGTGTGGGTAGTTGTGTGAATGAATGTGTGTGGGGGGGGGAGGTATGTGTATGTGTGTGTAGGCATATGTGTTTGTGTCTGTGTGCAGGCAGGAATGTGTGCGTAATTGTGTGCATGTGTGTGTGTATGTGTAGGTGTCTGTATGTATGCGTGTGTGTATGTGTGTGTAGGTGTATGTGTGTGTGTGCATGTGTATGTGTAGTTGTGTATGTTTGCGCGTGTGCATAGGACATGGATGCAACCTGAAGACGGCTTTCGCTATAGGAGCAGCATCGTGAGGAGCCGGTCGACGGTGATGGTGCGGAGGGTGGCGGTGGGAAAATAAAATGATAGCACGCCAAAAACAGTCAAATGAAAGCAATAATAAGCAATCGTGATTGCTCAAAAAAAAAAAAAAAAAGAAAGAAAGAAAGAAAGAAAGAAAAAAAAATGCTTTTACTAACTGAATAACATCGTTTTTGGGGTAATTAAATCCTAAATATCTCTTTTTTAAAAAGTTAACTTAATACAAGTTGATAGTTTCACCAGATTCTAGTATTCTGACAATAGACTAGTTATCGTCATAAGAAACTCCGTACTACTTTTGAACGACATAATTATTATTCTTCAAGGTTTATTGATTCATCGAACGAATAGTGTTTGTTGTATATCCTGAATTAGGATGAAATATTGAAAAAAAAAAAAAATCAAACATTTTTGCAGAATGCATTTTAATTCCAGATATCACCGCAAATGTTTAAATTTCTAAATCATTTAAGCATTTTTAACCGACTTCAAAAAAGGAGGTCATGATTTCGTATTGCGGCTTTTTATGTGTGTTTTCGAATTATTTCAACACTACTGGACCGATTTGAAATTCTTTTTTTTTTGTTTGGAAGGGTATACGTCCCAGATGGTCCCATTGTAATTTGGTCTGGATCTGATAAGGGGTCTCGGAGAAATCCAAGAAACTTTAAATTTCATACGACATGGTCACGTGGTGTTGCTGTGATCGGTGTATTTTCACACCTAAGCTTTTGGCTTTCTCTTGAACGATATTTAATTCTCGCGGCACATGGATGATTACTTTTCTCAACGCTGCGCCGCATGGTAATTTTTTATTATAGGTATTACTAATGTATTTGCAGTAAATTAAATATATTTTGCTACTTTAATAGTTGAATCAATTACCTTAATATTTTATTTACTAATAAATAACTTTATTTAGGCACTAAAATATAAAGTTCTTTATTTAATATTCCAATTTTCAAATATATTTAGTGTTCAATTGAGGAGGAATTGAATACAGAACAACCCTCCCCCACGATTTAATTTATATTCTTTAATAATATACATTATAACTGTGTATGATTTCTGAAGTTTGACCAATATTTTGGATTTACTATTTCACGATGCCGCCAGTTCAATTTGAAATTAGGGTTATATTAATTAGCAGGCTTCAAAAAAAGGAGGAGGTTCTGAACTCGTCGGATTTGTTTTTTCTTTGTACAATGTTCCATAAGTACTCGAAGACACCTGTAACCAGGGGCGTGCACAGGGAGGGGGGAGGAACACCTGTTGGCCCGGGCCCGAGCCTGGAGGGGACCCAATATTTTTGTAACTAACGGTGAAATATAGGGGTAAACAATATGGAGAGGGGGCCGGAAAAGTCATTTGTGATGGGATCCAAAATTTCTGTGCACGCCCCTGCCTGTACCGATAAGGAAAAGTCTTTTTTTGTTTGAAACAGCATAGTTCCTCGGCGGTCTAATGTTAATCAAGTTCAGGTTTGATGAAATTGAAGGAACTCTTCAAATATCATACTCACATTTAAATCGATTTGTACTTTATTAACTTTGTATATCGTCTCACTTAGTGAACCGGTTTTTATGCGTTTTTTTGTTTAGTGGTGGTTTTGTTGAGGGGTGGTCTAACTTAGGTTCCAAATTTTTGATTTACCCTATTTGTTCTTTAGGGAAAAGTTAGGGGTAAAACAATAAATTTCATGCAATTTCCCTCACAAACGATTAAATATAAAACCCATTGATAAACAAAGGCCATAAAACAAAGGTTTATACTTTCTTTACCTATAGTTAAAGAAAGTACTAAAAATATAGATTATTAAGAGTAATGATAGTGAAAATTTTGAATTAAGGATTCTCTGAAGCAAACATAAAATTCATTCTAGTGGAATTTTTAATCTTCATCTATAGTGGGGCCATGTGAAGAAACATGCGACTTTTATCACGAGTTACATGACACTAATTGCGAAACATAAATTACAATTTACAATATTACAATTCTAAAATTTACAATTTTACAAATTTAAACTTTTTTTTTAGTGACTTGTGCATTTGCTTTCGGAAAGCAAACTTAGATAAAGTTGAACAGATGATGAAGACAATTTTTTTTGTACATTAGTTACGCATTTGAAAAAGCCTTTCTTCACAGTCGTCGGAAGTCTCCGAGACGCTCGCCGTGTTATTTACACCACTAAAAAGCAAAAAATAAATTACTTTTAAATTTAAAAAAAAAAACGCCTTCAAAAAATACCCAGGAACTAAAAAGCCAAAAATAACTGATTACACTTACATTCTATTTCCTACCCAAACATAGAAATGAAATTTATTTTACAATTCCAGTACAAAAATCAACTAAAATAAACACCGAATTATAAAATAGACACTGATTTAAATTACTGTACGATGAATTATTTTAAATACTTAACTAATTATATACGATCTCTTAATTTTTAATAACCTTTTGAAGTCGGGGCCTCCTATAAACTGCCACCTAACGTAACTGAGTAGGTTTAGTTTTAAAGACTAATTTCGCGTATAGTTAAATTAGTGTTTAATTCAGGATTCGGTGGGTTGTCAGTTACGTTATGTAGTTGTTTATAGGAGGTCCCGATTTCTAAAGGTTATTAAAAATTAAGAGATCGTATATAATTAGTTAGGTATTTAAAATAATTCATCGTATATTAATTTAAATCAGTGTTTATTTTATAATCCGGTGTTTAGTTTAGTTGATTTTTGTACTGGAATTGTAAAATAAATTTCATTTCTATGTTTGGGTAGGAAATAGAATGTAAGTGTAATCAGTTATTTTTTGAAATCGGTTTTTTTTTTAATTAAAAGTAATTTATCTCTTACATGCTACAGCAGCGATGATTGTTACTGTATCATATAACATCTTTAAATGTTCTCCAACGAGCTGCCATTTCTTCATTTTAATAATTAGTGGAGATATTTTCTAAAAAATGTAAACGTTCTCCTTTGTTAAGATTGTCTTTTATTTTCTAAATTCTTTAGCTTGTGTTCTGGTGTTGAATGCATATTCAGCATTTTGCTCTACTCACCCTTCTTTTTTAAAAATAATAATTCATCTGTAAATTGGAAGTATTTCTTTTTGAAGAAGACCTAAAAAAAAAAAAACATTTCACAAAACACGCGGGCCTAAGAAAATGATAAGTCCCCCCCCCCTTTTTTTTTGAAAACTTTTTAGTTTGAAGGAAGTTATTCTCCTAGAGTTAAGATTAAGAGATTTCAATTCGCGACTCCAGAGCTCGAATACGCTACCTTACGGTGATTAACAATACTACCGAAAAAGGTAAAACATTCCTTTTCACATGTTTTTTGGGGGTAAATTACAAGCTTCAGACAATTTGTGGTGTAATGTAATTTCAGAAGAATAGAAAAGAAAATTTCCCACAAACACGATGAAAAGTTACTGTAATTCACAAAGCGTCAAAGCAAGTTATAAGTTACGGCATGTGTTTGTTTTACCTTTTTCATCCGCCATTAGACAGTAACTGCAGCGCCCCTTATAGTTCATTGGAGTTGCGAATCGAAGTGAGTTCAGTGAAAGTGATCATGTTCGAAGTGAGTCCCCCTATCGACGCCATTAACGAAAAAGAATTATTATTATTTATTTATCTATTTATTTTTTGCGTGAACTCAAAGCAAAAAGAAATCGCTTCTTTTTGAAAGATAAACAGAACTTTACTGACATGGACAAGGGGCAAAAAAAAAAAAAAAAAAAACTTTTAAATAAGCGTTTGCATTTTTAGCGTTCGAAACTCAAAACAAGGCAGGAGACGCTGTTTGATGAAAAGATTTTAAAATATGAGTTGATTTGAGTTTTGGGTACAGTGATACAAATTTAAACTATTTCTAGCGTTGTTTCTACAACAAAAACGTGGGGGGGGGGGGGGGCTTTTGAAAGAGCATTCCTCATCAAAGTGTATAGAACGCCCTTACATGTCTAAAAGGGGCACAGTTATGTCACCATTAATTAGAATCAGTGCTGGATTTACCTATAAGCTAAACAAGCTAAAATAGCTTAGGTCCCCCGCTTCTTTGGGGGCCCCCAACTCTCGAAAATATTGCATGATTCGGTCCTAAAATAAGGAAAAATACTTTAAAATATTAATTTCATTTTCACGTGCTTGAAAACATTGAGACCTTGCCAACTAGGGACATTTTAAACTTCTTCAAATGCGAAGAGGGGGGAGGGGATGCCAAAATGTGCCAAATTCATCTCCTTGCTACATTCTGCATTAAAAATCTAAAAAAAAATGGTTATGACGTTCCTGTAACACATTGCTTGCTTGAGATATATTTTCGTGACTAGCATGTTCACATTTGCTATTTATTTTTAAACGTGAATTCCGTATTTTGAAAGTTCTTTTGTTATTGTTTGCTTTTTTATTACTTCTACTGTATACTGTCAACCTCTTTGGCTTGAGAAAAATTTACTACACTACCTCTATTCCTTTTCGTTTTCTACACTACTTGTTATTAAAAAATACAAGTAGTGCAGAATAATAGGGGTTTCTTACCAAGTTAGAATGTAAAACTATACAATCAATATTAAAATATCAGATATTGGAAAGTACAAATGAACTGCTTTGAAAAACTTTAATTGTTCTAGAGGCCTTGAAAGTAATTCAAAAAGTTTCTGAAACTGCTTGAAAAGTGCTTCAATTTAATTTCCTATTATGTGCATAAAGTAATGTCCGAATGGTTAGGGTGTTATTTTCTCATTACCTAATTTCTAAATAATTCCACCATTTTTTTAAAAGCATTTTAAAATCTTGATCGTTTTTCAGTAAACTCAGTGTTGTAAAGTAAGACAAAACAACGTAAGTCTAATTATATATATATATATATATATATACCGAGAGTCGATGTGAGCAAGTGACAGTGCGTAATCGTTTCTCCTCCCTCACACTTTCTCTCAGTCAATCAATATCAACGATTTGTCGAGCCAAGAGCAATTTGTATTTTGTATTGTCTTAGTTTGCAAAAGAGTATAAAGTTAAAGAAATTTTTTTCTTTTTTTTCCCCTGATGTTTTTGTAGTTTCTATTATCCCGTATAAGGCATCAAAATGCAGATTTTTTAATGTATTTTTCAAAAATTTTCCAGGGGGAGAAACCCTCGGACCCCCTAAAATTGGAGATATTCTACTCTCAACCCAAAGGAGGTCGCTATATCACTCTCCTGATATCCCTCCTCCTTCAAGGTAAAAAAAGACAGAACAGCAGAATTGTTTATTATATTTTATTCTATTTTTTTCGTTAAGCACACACACGCGGAGGAAAACACACGTCGTGATGGAAAAACAATTAAAAAATGGTCTGTTTTGCTATTGACATAAAGTTGTCCGAGCTCCAAAAAGGGTTCCCCATACCTGATATCGCAAATCAATTTTAACTGAGAAAAAGCACCTTTTTATTGGATCAACTAACATTTATTTTTTTTTTTTTTTTGGATATTTATGTGAAAATAGAGACTAGAAAGAGGAGGCTAAAGGTTAAAGTGAAAAGTTAGGAGCCCTGAAGAAAGTTGCTTAGGGGCCCATAAATCCTGTCGACGGCCCTGGTCTACGTTGTAACATTTCTAAAGTTATTTTTTACTTTAAATGTATTTGATCAATGTAGAATGTCTCTTTATTCAAAATTGTTGATGAAAATGTATATCTATATACATAAATCCGATTTTAATCATTTTTTCACCACAGATAGCTACCTTATCAGGAAGCAACATAGGCTATAATTTATTCCTAAAAAACTTAGTTTAAAAAACAAATGATGGAAAACAGCAAATTTCATGCAATTTTCTCATTAAACGATTAAATATTAAATCCATTGTTACAAAAATTCGTTGCCTTACAACAGTAGTATTAATGGTAATCGTAATGAAAATTCTGAATCAAAGCTTCTCCTGAGCAAACATGAATTTAAAGTCATTTAAATATTTAGAAACTCTCCTTTTTGCACACTTTGGGAAACATAGGAGAGAGCTTTTTTTTTTTTTTTTTTTTTTTTTGTGTGTGTGTGTGTGTGTGTACTATTTAATTAAATAAATAAAAAAGCGCACGGTTTTTTTTAGTGATCTTTGTGTTGTCAGTTCATATTCTGGAAATTCTTCAAATTTTTATATGCTTAATTGTGGTGCTTTTGTTTCTAACTGAATACTATTTCGTTCTTAATTGTTTCGTTCTTATGGCTATTTTACTTTTATGGGTAAGGAAGAAGCTCGATTTTTAATCACGTCAAAGCGGTGTGTTTTGAGTTCTTTCAGTTAAAACAGAAAACGAATGAAAGTAGTGATTGTTTCTCACAATTATTATACGGACCCAGGTAACGCCGTGTATTTTTGCTAGTATTAAATGAAATAAGTTTTAAATAATAGCAGTCATTTTTAAACTCTTATGTTAGTCACAGGTCAAATTTTAGGTTAGTCACACTAATTATTTTATATCTAATGTATCTGAAATACATATTTTACACTTTTAAAATTGATGCGATACAGATGAAGGGAAATAAAAAGTGTTAACCGGTACAATTATCTGATTTAGTTTCTAAACAGAAAATAGTACATTTTCGTGACTAACGGGGTAACGCAAATATTTTCAGTGAAATAACCAAACTAATTAAAGTGCTTATCTTATAATGTATGTAAAAAGAACAGTCAATTTTATTGGGTCAACATCTTGTCTTTTACAATAAAAATAGTTATTTTAAAAACTTGTAAAAAATTTTACATTACGCAAGAGAACTTACACATATGTTTTTTCCGTATGCTAAGCCTTTTCTACAACCTTGCACGTTTAGAGCCAGAAGAAAAGTACCGAATAGAATTTTTGCAAACTGTTACTGGTTTTATACACTAGAAAGTATGTTGAATGAAATGGTAGGTGGCTTTGTGAAAAAAAATTTCTGAGGCTAAGGTTGACGTTTTCTATGGAATGACCCTGATCAGTTTAAAAGCGTTTTTAAAAGCTTTTTCTTTCACTATATAATACTTGTTCAACATTGTTTTCAATTTCAAACTTGCAATATTTAGACCAGATTAGGGGTTAATCTATTCTCTTTTCATACGCAATACAATTTTTTAATGGTAAAACGAAAGTAAATACCCTATTTCTTTTGTTTATATTTTATTTATTTATTTATTTAATACGGATAGGTAACAGGTAAATGTTCTAAATTTCAAACAAATTTCAAAGCATAAACTCTTTAAAATAAAATATAAATATAAAGACTTTTTTTTTTAGCTTAGCTAGCACGAAAGAGTTTAAACTAAAATGTGTATATTTCTTCATTACAAGTGTATCGTAAGTTCATATGTTATTTTCAGTAATTTGCAGATTCAGTCCACAACTCAAAAAATTCATAAAAGCATCTTTTATTTCACTTAAAATATTACAAGTAACTATAACTAAAACTCTTGCAAATAATACTAACGAAATCAAACTTTATAATATTAATTCAAGATTCATGATATAAGGTTCAAAACAAGACTAACTGAACTAAAAGCAAGAACAAGAACTCAGAAGCTTCAAATAACAAGAAGACAAATTATACAGACAAGCAATATAATCAGTTTCCAACTGCGCCACCTAAAGTTAAAATTAAAGTTACATTAAAGCTTAAACAGCAAAATACTCAAGTATTGCAATTAATCGCAATATTTTTATACTTAATTCTAAATCATTCTAAATCATCCAATAAAATTTTAAATCAAAATTTGAGAGCAGAAATGGAGAGAGGCGGTATACACAGAGAGCTTTGTAAGAACAGCTTTCTTTACTATACCGCCTCTCTTCTTCTCTTATCCTTATATATTATTTCTGTAGCCTGTTTTTTTTGTTCCTACGCGAGATCTTCCTGAATTCTTGATCGATTTCTTTAATTTACACCTTATTTTAAAGCTTATCGTGCAGGCTAATGACGAAAAATAGACCCACGGTCTAAAAATTGTTTTCTTCTGTCAAAAAAAAAAAAAAAAAAAAAAAAAAAACTGTTTTAAAGAACCAGAATGGGGTTTTCGGTTAAATTTATAACTTTAACTTGCACTGTGACCGACAGAGCTGAATAGCTCAATCGGCAGAGCGTTCGACTGGTAACCAGGAGAATGAGGGTTCGGGCCCATGTCCGGACAATCTGCATCAAAAAAATTAGAGAAATATCGCACATTACATGAACACTTAATAACAATGAATAACAAATATGAGGGAATAGAATTAATGAGATGGAAACGCTTCTTGCTGCTATGAAAACTTGATGCAACGTGGATCTAAATTGCTTCTTAATTGTAAGGGTTTTTTTTTTAAAGCTTTGGTTCCGGTCAGAAAATTAAAGCATAATGTAAGCGAAAATATAAGTATCAGGTTTAAGATTTCAGACTGCAATGGAATAAGGTAAATAAATACCTTTGTGCTGAAAGAATTCAATTGGACAAAGATTAAGCCGAAGCTTAAACAAAAAGAAAATTTTGGTAACCGTGAACCGCAAGAAAGGAAAAGCTGAATGGAAGAAAAAAACACCACGAAATAAAATACTTAATTCTTTCTTTCTGGATTTTCCGTAACTAAGAGTTCCGTACTCTTGGCCTTTGCTTGCATTCCTATTGGTTCCTGATCGGTTTTTAATTTTCTCATTGGTGTTTGGCTAATCCGCTATTTTTATCTTTTAAGCTGCATGCTTATCTGCTCTTGGCTTTTGTTGGATGTCTTTTCATCCATAAGCTCATTACTTTTTGCATTGAAAAAGGCGTTCCATGTAACGCCGAAACACGTGTCTGCTGTAATTGGCAAATTTGCTTTTTTTAACGTTGTTTTTCTTACTTTACAATGGAATAGTTTTTTGTTCAGAAAAATAAATAAATAAATAAATCATATATTGAAATATAGATTCTTCTAATGAGTTTTTGACCCTTTGTACAAATAAGAAAATTTCTACCACAAATTGAAATTACGGTTTTCATTTGGTTAAACTATGAATATTTATTAGAATACGAAGTAAAACATCAAAATTACTAACAACTTGATGGGTAAAATATCATTTTTTTTTCTTCTTTCGGCAAAAAACAAACAGCCGGTCACATTTTTACTACATTCGAAAAGCTACGCTTAAAAAACGAACTTAGTTTCAAATGATTTTGTGTTTTAACCGTTCGGGAACACGAGCTGCCATCTAAGCAATAACGGTTCAAGCAGCCTGCGATGACAAATTGTATAAATTTTCAAAAATAAAAACACTTCTTTTCAATATCTTATTTTATAGATTATTTCTATGGATTATTTTTCTGTCGGTATGCGAGATCTTTCTTATTTTTTGAAGAAATTACTACAGTTATTATTCAGATAAGTTGACTGTTAACACAAGGGTGTTCTTCAGACCACTAAGCATAAAAAAAGTATTAGATTTAAAAATTCAGTTCTTAAGGGAATCCTTTTTGTGCAGAAAACCTTTCTGTTTGTATGCTGAAATGTATATTTTTCTCATAGCAGTGTTGACTTTTTGTATAAATAAAAAAATACTACCCCAAATTGGAATTACGAGTTTCACCCAGTAAACCTTGAACTATTTATTCGAATAAGATGTAAAACATTGAAATTATTATCAACTTCATTAGTAAGAAATCATTTTCTACTCTTCCGCTTTCGGTTAGGGGCAAGGGAGGAATGCATTTTGTCTACATTCAAAAAATTACACTTAAAAAATGGACTCAGTTCAACTGGTTTTGGTTTTGAATTTTAAATGTTCTATTAAAAGAAAAAAATGTGCTGCCATTCAAGCCGTAACGAGTAAAGCAGCCTGCTATGCGAAATTGTATCATTTCTCAAAAAATAAAACACTTATTTTCAATCTAATTCATTCTTTCTCTAAAATGTTTGTTTCAATCGCTACGCGAGATCTTCTTCATCTTTACTAATAATAAAGCTGATAGTCTGTCCGGATCTCTGTCTGTCGGGATCTCTGTCTGTCAGGATCTCTGTGACGCGCACAGCGCCTAGACCGTTCGGCCGATTTTCATGAAATTTGGCACGAAGTTAGTTTGTAGCATGGGGGTGTGCACTTCGAAGCGATTTTTCGAAAATTCGATGTGGTTCTTTTTTTATTCCAATTTTAAGAACAACATTAAATAAGATGGACGAGTAAATTACGAAATTATCATAACGTGGAACCGCAACATGGGCACAAGCCAATTGGCGAGAAAATTCACCATACATTATTTGTAAATATACAGGCGAACCAAAAGACCTTTTAATTTTCTTTTACGGGCAAAGCCGTGCGGGTACCACTAGTTCCTTAATAAAATTCCATGTTTTACGAATAATTTTAAAGCGTATCATGCTGACTAATGAAAAAACATAGACGCATGGCCTTTTTTTCTTTTTTGGCAAAAAGCATTTTTTGCTGTTTTATATTACACATTGCTTCAATGAATAGCATTCGAAAACGAAGGCGCAACTGTTCGGTTGGTTGGAGTGTCGTGCTGTTAATCAGGTTGGCGCCAATTCAAATCCGCGCCAATAAATATCTCTTTTTTTTCCCCCGTCAGATGCTCACATAGGCAGGACTGTATTTGTCACAACCACGTGTTTTCATATGCACAATTGCTGCTTTTTCACGAGTCACTCAGTCCCACTTTTAATGATATTTATGTTTGCATTGAAAATACGTACAGCCAAAAGTTGAACGATGATCACATTATCACAACGTTGTATTTAACTAGGTTTTGTTGCTGATGTCTTCAAATTACATGCCTTCTTTTGTGCATTTACTTTTTCCGTTTACTTTAATTCGTTAACTTTTTTCGATTCTTCCTCATAACGTTCTTTCTCTGAAATTTTTAAAGAGTGAAATGCCACATGAAAGGATTCGAAGCACAGTGCGGAGTTCCGCTCGAGTCAACTAGTTTTTTATTATTACGTTAAATATTTTGATTAAAACTGTTTTGTCCGAATGTCTTTTGGATATCAAGGAAAAGTCTTTTTTTCTGATTTGCTCAAATTCCACTTAGACAACTTGTTTCTCTACTTCATTCCATCGATTTGCCTGTTGTTATTAGAGAGGTTGCAGAGTTTTGAGTCGATGTTGGTAGTTTTCTGGAAATTATTAATCGGAAACCTATTGTGAACCAATTTCCTGGTTAACTAAATTAGGTTGAAATACACCGCCAGCTCAGTCATTTCCAGCCGAGGACTGCAGTTTCGTGCTTATTAGCACTCATCAGCCCGGCATAGGAAAGTGACTGAGCTGTAGGTGGCAAACCTCTTAAAGAAGCCAAGAGTGCCAAACAAACTGGTAGCTAATATAGAATTAGCACTGACCAGACGAGTGACCGAAGCAATAGTTCGGTTCAACTCACTTAACTCAATGAATATACCATGACTTACCTTCAATCTCCGAGTTGAACCGAACCATTGCTGCGGTCACTCGTCTGGTCAGTGCTAATTCTATATTAGCTACCAGTTTGTTTGGCACTCTCTGCTTCCTTAAGAGGTTTTCCACCTCCAGCTCAGCCACTTCCTATGCCGGGCTGATGAGTGCTAATAAGCACGAAACTGCAGTCCTCGGCTGGAATTGACTGAGCTGGCGGTGTATTTCAAGTATTTCTGCCTTAACCTTTAGGGCGGTAGCTTACTGAATAAATTAGGTTGAGTTAGGTAAAAACGCTGTGATTTAAAATTAACATAAATTAACAAACATATTACTTGAAATATATTTAATTTCAGATTTGGGTTCATGTATTTGGGTCGTTTCCGAAATTTTAAAAGTATTTTTTTTTTCTGGAAGAGCATGCTCAAAAACATAGGATTTGACCTTTTTTTAAAAAAAATTGACAAAGTTTAATGTTTTTAAAAAAATATTTTAATCAGTGCACAGATTCAATTTTATTTTTCCGCTTCTGCGCGTGACATGACAAGTGATGAAAGGCCATTCACTGAAGAGCGCAATATTTAATTAGCTTCTTAACTATCATATCGTGGAAACGCGGTAGACATCAAACATTCAGCGCGCCAGAAGAATGCGCGACAAAGTTCATAACTTGTGACGTCATAAAAACCACGCCTTATTTGAAAAATTGGACACTTAAAAAATATTAAACGTTCTAAAAATAAAAGATTTTCCTCGCTCCATGTTTTTTTTTTTTTTTTTGCTTATTCTATCAACTTCAGTGACTAAAAGTAGAACTTTTGACTCATGGAAACAATCCCATTCATTTGAACACAAAATGATGTTTCGAAAATGTGCTTATTTTTGGACACATGACAACCGAAACACGAAACAGTTAAGTGATTAATAAATATTTTTGTAGTAAGCTTTTTTGAAAGCTAGTTTCTTTCAACTGTTTTCTAAAAATTTTTTACATCGTGAAACACGTAATTTATAAAGTATTGTTTGTAAAAAATTCTTTATTTTTCTTTTTTATGATTGTACACTGATTTTTTTTCTAGGGTTATCAAAAGCTATGCTCATGTCTCCCTCTTAAAAATGTGGCTGGTATTATGTGCAGTGATGTAAAATACCCGGATATTTATTTTCGGGGGTAAGTACCCGGGTATATACCCGGGTAAATAACCAAAATGGTATTTACCTGGGTATTTATTTTCCAGTGAACTTTATTTGCAGAAAATACCCTCATTTGTGTATAATGATATTGCAATATGTATGTAGTATATTAAATGTAAAGAAAAAGTAAACACTGGAAAACGTTTTACCAATTTTTAATGTTACATACCTAAAACAATAAATCGGAAAACACAAATGTTATACAACATCATAGATTACTTGATTTAAATATCTACCCTTGTTTTCCTGTTTAGTAATAATGTAATTGCCAACTTTAAAAATAAGAGTAGTTGTGGTCAACTCAAAAAGAAAGAATGTTAAGTTTGGCCTTTAAACGGGGAAGGAAGATAATTGATATAGTGGGAACCAGAATCAATGATAGCAAGAATAAAAGGGGTAGTTACGTTGCTATTTCTAAAGTCCTTAAAACCATCGTTGGAAAAACCCGGTTAAAAAAAAATCTTAAAGTGACATTTAAAAAATCTACGAAGCAAAAAGTTAAAGGTAAGAAAGATTCCATCTTAACTTAAAATGAATCTTTCTGAAAAAAATATTTAAAACATTCTACGGAGTTTTTTTCTCGCTCTAAGAGAAAACTGGAATCATTCAAACATTTTAGAGTCAGACTTTGATTTTGAATTGTCATCTGAATTGCAAAAGTTATCAATTTTTAGGCGAAGAAATTCTTCACTTATAAGGGTCATTCGCCAGAAAGCGTAACTTTTGAACGCAAATATTTTTCAATTTCGAAACTTTTTGTTTTCTTTTTTTTTTCATTCTTACATGAAAGTGTTACCTACTAGAAGTAACCATAAACAATGGCTCAGCTAAGTTCCAATTAGTTTACTCATAAATTAAAAAAAAAAACTAAAAAATTCCTTGTGTGTTCGCGGAAATAAAAGAAAAGAAAAAAACTTTCAATGTTTAAAAATCGAGGCCAATTTAACATCAAAGTAGTAATTTTCTTAATTGTGCAAATTGAAAAAAAAACGAGCTATTTTAATGGTTAGTTGGAATCTAATATTAAGCTCTCTTAATTAAAGTACGGCTTAATTTTTAGTTATCTTTTTAGTTAAAATGTGTGTTAAAAATAGTAGTTAGGAAATTTGCGAATATAATGGCAATTTATAATTTTCAAACGCAAATATTTTTCAATTTCGAAACTTTTTGTTTTCTTTTTTTTTCATTCTTACATGAAAGTGTTACCTACTAGAAATAACCATAAACAATGGCCCAGCTAAGTTCCAATTGTTTTACTCTTAAATAAAAGAAAATTAAAACATGTCATGTTCATAGAAATTTTAAAAAAAGAAAAAAACTTTTAATATTTAAAAATCGAGGCCAATTTAATATAAAAGTAGTGATTTTGTTAATTGTGCAAACAATCAGCTATTTTAATGATTAGTGGGAATATAATATTAAGCTCTCTTAATTAAAGTACGGCTTAGTTAGTAGTTTTAAATGTATGTTAAAAAATAGTATTTAGTAAATTTGAGGATATACTGGCAATTTATAATTTTGGTAGAATGCCTATTATTGATGTATTTCCCCTCCATCATTTATTTTCACCTCAGAATTAATGACATTGATAAGGTCTGTCACGGAGGTGAGGAATTTTCCATCAATATAGGCCTAATAGATACATTTTTCAGGGAAATATATATATTTTTTCTTCGTTGCTACAATCTGCACATGTTAAACATATGAAAACATGTTCACTTCTTTTTTTACATTAGTTTACATCCCTGAATTCCAGTTCACAGAGGTGAGAGTTCACAATAACCACACTTAGTTTTTGAAACAAAATCCATCTTTTTGTTTTTCGACAGAAATCTCACAACTTCTTTATGGCTGAAAATAAACAAGGGGGCCCCCTTGTATCATGGAAAATAAAATGTGATAGCATTACTGCCACGTGTTAATGAGAAATGGCGTTTTGTGTTTAGGTAACGGAGGTGAGAATTTATTGTGGGACATGATAACTTATCCTGCTAAAACGAACTGGAACATAATATTAAACAATTAAATATACTTAAAAAATTAATATTTGAGACACTTGTGAAAGGAAGGATAAATAAATAAGTATATACTTTTAATTAAACAAGTTATTAACACTCCGTCGGGCGCAACTGATCTATTAGGCACACCTCGAATTCTTTAGTTAGCCACGCCTCCTCAATAGCTCATGGAAAAATGTATATTCATTTTCTCAAACTTATGTTACATTCGAAAATCATGAAAAACTGTTTTATTTATCTTCTTTGGTGTTTGTAGTTGACAATTTTTCGTAAGAAAAAGTAAACATGCGTAGAAAAGATCAGTAGATCAAAGTGTGCTTCCCAGGCTCAATGCGCCCGATCGTGTTCTACAACATATTGCGCCCGACGGAGTGTTAAGCAACATAAACAGTCACACCAGGTGTGTGACATGCCACGGAGGTGAGAATTCACATTTTGTGAACCAAAAATATATTTAGATAAACATTGTCATTAAAAAATTGTTGCCAGGTTTAAATAGATATATTTTTGATGAAATTAAAAAGCATTATTAAATGTATTGTTCCTTAAAAGTTTTACAGTAAAGGGCGTGTGACAGAAAAGTTAGTTTTTTAATAATGACCCATAAGGGTGATTCTAAAGAAAATGTATCTTTTTAACGCAAATTCTTTTTCAATTTCGAAACCTTTTGTTTTGTATTTTTTTTTTCATTCTTACATGAAAGTGTTACCTACTTGAAGTAACCATAAACAATGGCCCAAGCTAAGTGCCAATTATTTTACTCATAAATAAAAAAATTAAAAAAATGCCTTGTTCACAAAAATAAAAATAATGAAAAAAAAAAAAAAAACAACAACTATTAATATGTAAAAATCGAGGCGAATTTAATATCAAAGTAGTAATTTTGTTAATAGGGTCGTTTCCAAAATTTTAAAAGTATTTTTTTCTAAAAAAGCATGCTTAAAAACATAGAATCTGACCATTTTTTAAACACTTTCTTTAAGTTTAATATTTAAAAAAAAATATTTAAATCGGTGCTCTTTCATCGTTTAACGCTTCTGCGGATGACATCACAAATGATGAAATGCCATTCAGTGTTGCCATTCACGGTCCAAAATATTTAATTCGTCTCTTGACTCACGTGTATTGGTAACGATATGGTTGATAGCAAGCGTAGAGCGCAATTGTAATTCACTTCTTGATTATCATAACGTGGAAATGCGATAGAAAGATGCGCCGAAAAGTCAACCACAGCACAGCTATATAAACAGCCTGTATAACTCATGATGACGCGAATCGGAAACGTCGTCACTCAAATCTTTCTCGCAAAACTAATAAATTACTTTTAAATTAAAAAAAAAAAAAAAAACGCCTTCAAAAAATACCCAGGAACTAAAAAGCCAAAAATAACTGATTACACTTACATTCTATTTCCTACCCAACCATAGAAATAAAATTTATTTTACAATTCCAGTACAAAAATCAACTAAACTAAACACCGAATTATAAAATAAACACTGATTTAAATTACTATACGATGAATTATTTTAAATACCTAAGTAATTATATACGATCTCTTAATTTTTAATAACCTTTTGAAATCGGGGCCTCCTATAAACTACTACATAACGTAACTAACAACCCACCGAATCCTGAATTAAACACTAATTTAACTATACGCGAAATTAGTCTTTAAAACTAAACCTACTCAGTTACGTTAGGTTGTAGTTTATAGGAGGCCCCGACTTCAAAAGGTTATTAAAAATTAAGAGACCGTTTATAATTAGTTAGGTATTTAAAATAATTCATCATATAGTAATTTAAATCAGTGTGTATTTTATAATTCGGTGTTTAGTTTAGTTGATTTTTGTACTAGAATTGTAAAATAAATTTCATTTCTATGTTTGGGTAGGAAATAGAATGTAAGTGTAATCAGTTATTTTTGGCTTTTTAGTTCCTGGGTATTTTTTGAAGGCGTTTTTTTTTTAAATTTAAAAGTAATTTATTTTTTGCTTTTTAGCGGTGTAAATAACACGGCGAGCGTCTCGGAGACTTCCGACGACTGTGAAGAAAGGCTTTTTCAAATGCGTAACTAATGTACAAAAAAAATTGTCTTCATCATTTGTTCAACTTTATTAAAGTTTGCTTTCAGAAAGCAAATGCACGAGTCACTAAAAAAAAAAAAAAACGAAATCGCTTTAAGTTTAAATTTGTAAAATTGTAAATTTTAGAATTGTAATATTGTAAATTGTAATTTATGTTTCGCAATTAGTGTCATGTAACTCGTGATAAAAGTCGCATGTTTCTTCACGTGCAATCCTTCATTTAGTAATTCCCTTATATATTCATTCATTAACTGATTCGCTTATTTATTCACTATTTTATTCATTCACTAGCCGCCTACGGCGACCAGCTGGTCCGCCTTTTTGCGCCAGGATTGCCGCCTTCGGCGGCTGCTTAGACAATTTAGCGACGGTATTATTAATGTTTTTCTCTATATATTAATATTATCATTCGCCCTTTTACACCAATGTTGCCGCCTTCGGCGGCTGCTTAAATAAATTTCGTCGTGGTATCAATCAATCTCTATCTATCTATATCATTAGTAATTTGAATAAAATATCTTCTAGATCTATCTCCAGTTCCGTCGTTTGGAATATTTTTAAAGGAGGGGGAGGGGAGACACAAACGGTGTATTCTTCATGCAAAATTTGTCGAAAAATAACAAAAAGCACTTCCACTTTTATGTGAAAGCATTGTTTTTTCAAAGTCATGTTGTGTGTGTGTGGGGGGGGGGCATTGACACCCCTTTGAAGTTCCTTAAATGACGGGCATGTCTCCTTCTTGCTGTCCATCTACTATATCGACCTCTATATTTTTCTATCTATCTATACGATCTATGCATATCTACCTCTGACCAGTAATTAACAATCTTTTTTTATTTATATAAGTATTAATTCGAAAAAAACATTTTTTGTCCTCTCAATCTCTATCTATCTCTGCATCTACCTAACCTAACCGTCAATCCGTAACGGAAACAGAGATCGTGCCAAAAACCGCGGGCTTATTTAATTAATATTGCCCGCAAAAAAAAAAAAAAAAAAAAAGCTCTATGTTCCCCCATAGTATTAAAAAGTAGCGCTTGCAAAAAGATAAAAAAACTAAAAAAAAAAGGTGAAGAGAAGGCAAACGATTTCAGTTGGATCACGTGATGCGGTAAGTTCGGAACTCAGTCGGCAAGCGAAGAGCTCGCGTTGCGTTCTGCATTAAAAAAATTGTAAAAAAAAAACTATTGCGTATTTTTAAAAACTTTTTTCTTCTGAGGGGGGTGAAATGTTTTTACTATTACCAACTAAAAATTTAGAATTGAGGGTTCAATACTTTCTGCGGGATGGGTTTCGAAAAAAACTAAACCCAGAAAAAAATGCAAATTAAAGGTTTTTTCAAAAATTTATAAAAAATAGAAAAATTGCTCTATCTTCAAAATTTTTTCATTCATCATATTTAAAATTAAATTTCCTACACTATAGTACAAAAAATATTTGTGTGGTGCGATTGGTTCGGGTTCTGTGAGGTGAAAAGTACTAAAAAATGCAAAAAAACACATAAAACATAAAATAACTTTTTTTCTAATTAAAATATCAAAAATCGAAGCCCGAGGTGCACATCTTCGGCAAAAACTGCATCTGTATACTAAATTTCATCTTTCTAGGCCTTACCGTTTTCCCGGGATGCGCGCCACAAACACACACACACACACACACACAAACATCTTATTTTATTATATGTATAGATGTACTTTTTCCCGTACATTAGTTAATTTTTTGTTTATTTTTTTCATTTTATTTTTATTCATTCATTCATTCATTCACTTATTCATGTAATCAAAAATATCCTTAATAATAAAGTAAAAATATTCCATTCGAAAAAAAAAACATTCATTTTTCACTTTGCTCCATTAAAAAAAATAAAAAAAAAGTGAAATTTTCCACTTTTTTTTTTTTTTTGACACTACAAAGTTACTGCCAAAAATAAATAATAATGTTTCAGAGCAAGTTTTATTATAAAATATGTTGAACTTTCTTTATGAACTGTAAGTTTTAGAACAAAATTCCAGTTTGAAAAAAAGTACGTGAACTTAACCATTTCACTTTGCCCCACATTCCTCTACTAGTAAACTCATGCTCTCTTAATTTTCCCACAATCCTATGATGAACAATCCTATAATGCAGAGGTTCCCAAACTTTAGACCTCCACGGACCCCCATGGACCCCCTCCGAAAAAACTACGAACTTCGCGGACCCTCCTCCCCCAGCACTTGTGCAAAAAAAAAAAAAAAATCACACAATTAAATCTCCCCCCCCCCTCCAATATATTTTTACGTTTTTTTTCCCCTTTAAATTTATTTATTCATTATTATGTATTTTTTCAGAGCTCTTCATTCTTACATTATTATTCTGAACTAGGGAAGTAAAATCCTATTTGAAATTCAGTTAGGAATAAAAATGTTTTATTTGAAGCATAATATTCCAGCTGTAAAATGAGCCTCAATGTTTGCATTTTACTTAATATAGTTTTCTAACAATATGAACTTCGTCATGTACACAAAATTAGCTAATGTGTAGTGTGTTTACTTCCGAGAGTTCCGGGGAGGGGGGGGGGCGCTGCTTACTGCATGTACTTAAACATACAGTGAAGCCTGTGTAAGTTGACCACTTTCGGTGCAGTACTTTGGTGGTCAACTTAGACAGGTGGTCAATTTATAGAGGGTAGTAATGAAAACTTTTTTTTGTCATTTTTTGTGTCCCATGCATTCTTTTTTAACTAATTGGAATACTTTAAACTCACTTTCATTGTTTAACATTACATTTAAACAATAAGACAAATTGTTGTTTAAATATTTTTAGAGATTATTTACCAGAATGATGCGCAAAGCATCATACAAATTTAAAATTTCTGTAAATCGATCAAAAAAAAAAAAAAAAAAAAAATGTCTCACTGCTTATGAAAAAGTACTTACTTGATATTAACAATTCCTAAAAATACATAACAAGTCAAAAGTGACTCAAATTCTTCATTTGATTTTTTCTATTACATTTGTAACCATGGTAATCTACTTTTTAACAAAATAACTCCTTATTGAAGTTTGGTACATTTTTTGGGACTCAACATTAGCTTAATGTTTTTCGATAGAAACATAAATATCCATAGGTTTTTCTAAAAAGTCTGGTTGCTTAGTTGAGGCATAACTGATTAAACTTTTATTACAATTCAATGCTTTTGCCAAGTGGTCAACTTACAAAGGGTTTTCTACAATACTCCAAACCAAAGCTGGTGTACATTAGTGGTCAAGATAGAGAGGTGGTCAAGCTACAGAGGTTTTCTTTATTATATAAGATAGGACTAATTTCGTTCTTCACAAAAGTGGTCAACTTACAAAGGTGATCAACTTTACAGGTTTCACTGTACCTCATAAATGTGCTTTCTTTTTGAATAAAAATATCGCTACTCGTCCTTAAATCTCAATAATATTCAACGTTTTAGCTGGATAGCCCCCCGGGGACCCCCTGACATAGACTCGCGGACCCCTGGGGGTCCGCGGATCACAGTTTGGGAATCTCTGCTATAATGTATTCAGCTGAACATTGCCTAATTTCAAATGATTCTGTCCTTCATAAAAAATAAGTAGTAAACCGACAAGTAGGTTTGGATCGTTTCAGACTATTTCATTGCATTATTGGATTTAAAATCTGCAAAGTGAGTTGAACCACCAGTATATATTTTTTAATACTGCAAGTGAGTCGATTCACAATTTATTTTTTAATATTTTCATCAAAGCTTTCAACAAAAAATAGTAAACTGTATACTACATTTGTATGTATCATTTTTATACATTTTATTTCGTATTTAGATAAAAAATTATCATTTATTCACCGTTCACTTTTTCCCCAAAGTACCCAGTTTTTTTTTGGGGTATTTACCCAAACCTAGGGTAAATACCCAAAAAATATTTGCTGGGTATTTACCCGATCCACATCACTGATTATATGCCAATCGTACCTAGATCATAGACTTCATCAAATGAATGTGTGCGGGATCTACTGATGTTTAGTCAGTATTTCTTCAGTTAATATTAGGTACGTGTTATTTTAATGTAAATATTAATGTCACAAACACAATAAATCACAAACACCAGTGAAATAGTTCATCTCAAATACTCATGCCTTCATTTATTAAATCACTTACGTACTCATTCATAAATTAATTAATTCATTAACATTCCTTCATTCATTAATTCACTTATTTATTTGTTCAGTCACTTATATTTTCTTATTCAGTCACTTATTTTCTTATTCATTCATTATTGTTTTCACTTATTTATTTTTCTCGATTTTTCATGAAACTATTTGTTTATTTATTCGTTTATTTTTTCATTATTCATTCATTCATTCATTTATTTATTCATTTAATATATTTTCTTTTTATTTTCCTATTAAAATAATATTTTTAAGCAAAAATAAAAAATGTTTAGTGGGAAAAATATTTTATTTTTCACTTTGTCCAATGAAACAAAAAGGTGAAATTTTGCCACTATTTATTTTTATTTTTATTTTATTTTTTATTTTAAAGGTACTAATTTACTGCCCAAAAATTAAAAATAATATTTCAACGGAAGTTTTACTGTAAAAAAACCGTTCTTCCTTTATGCTTTGTAATTTTTGAAGCAAAACATTCCAATTAGTTCATTTTGCAAAACTCGACTTATCTTAACTTTTAAATGCAACTTTTCTATTTCAATTTGCCTCACATTTCCCTGCTTAGAAATTTTAAAATCGCACTTTTTTTTAAATGTCAAAATATTAAACTAGCGCAGCAGTATATACAATGATTGAGAACTATTTAGTTTTAATTCTCAAAATAGACCTCAAACAGGCACAATAACTTTTTATTATTTTTCAGTGATACAAAAATTAAATCAAGTAATTTTCAAAATAATAATAATTAACAAAATATCAAATTCCGAAAAGTAAATTAAAATTTATAATTGAGTAGTTATTACAAGTTGTGATCAATAGACATTAGTAAGGTAACGCCCCCAATAATTGGCAAGTCACCAGGGATTGGCATTTCCAGCAAAAAAGTCCTAAAATAAGATTTATATCCAATCTTTTAAAAGTATACCAACTGAATGTACATTTACCTTAAAGATTATAATTTCAATTCATGTTACTAAATGGTAATAGTGCATAAGAAAGAGAAAAAATTTGCCGCGTGTGTCAAATCAGAC
Source organism: Uloborus diversus (assembly GCF_026930045.1). NCBI lineage: Eukaryota > Metazoa > Arthropoda > Arachnida > Araneae > Uloboridae > Uloborus > Uloborus diversus. Next base: position 161,939,709 of record NC_072736.1, read on the forward strand.
ATTTTTGTTGAAGCTTCTTCTCTGGCTTAAGGGAAGCATGCACATCAATCCATTAAAACCCGACTTAAAATATATTTTAAGTTTTGATTGCCAAAAGTTTTGTTTAGTTGAAAGGTGTTACTTTAAGTGGGTAGAAGTACATTTTTGTTCCTTTTCATATTTTTGAAGAAGTGATGGATACCATTTAGTGGTGCTTCAGTTTTGCTAGTTCCCAGTAATTGGCACATGCGCCAATAGTCACTAATGTGTTACTAGTTTGATTTCTGATATTTTTGCAGCAACAATATTATATTATGTACATAGGTTGTGCTATTGATTTGAATAATACAGAATCTACTGTTAAATTTTTAAGAGAAACAATACAAAACCAATATGTTAGGCCATCACAGTCAGACATTGTGACTGTACAGAATTATTTCATTTTTTATGGTCCCTTAGAATCATCGTGTAATGTTTCTTTTTCTGCGGAAACAGAAAAAGACAAAACTGTATACCGACTGATGAAAAAGCAGTAATCTCAATATTTTTTTCCATGTAACATTACAAATTTTTTTTTATTTCTCTAAAATACTTTTTCAACGTCAAAATGTGTGATTTAAGCTTAATTTATGTAAAATTACCTACTTTAAAATAACATTAATTATGTTTCTTACGATGATAAAAATTGTATGTAATCTAAAAGTAGAAAATAAAGTGATTTTCCAGTTCTAATTATATGTGCCAATAACTGGATCACAAGGTGTCATACACTGGGGTATCAGGTGCCAATTACTGGTGATTTTGTTAACTTTCTATACATATATTTTTATAAAAATATCTATTCAAATATTTTTGCTTTCAGTGAACTAAATAGATACACAGATGTGCATTCTTTGATATAAAAATATTTGCAAGTGAAATTTTTTATCTATGTAATGAAAACAGAGGTAAGTTTAAGGACAAACTCTTAAAGTGCCAATTACTGGGATCGTCACCCTATCATTCTATACCGTCTAAGAGCCAGACTTTGAATGGAGTTTGATGAAACATGTTACTGTCACCGACAGTTTTAAAAATTATTAAAAATATACTAGGTGGGCTCTGCTCCCTGCTCGTTTCGCTTACCAACTCCTGTTTGGCACCTGCAGTAGCTAAATACCGGGGGTGACATTTTGATGTTTTTTCCCCTGAATGTCCTGTGGACTGTTTGTATCATACATTTGGCGTCTTCAAGTTTAGAGCGGTGAGACAGGGAGGAATGGCTTTCCTTGGATGTCCTGTTTACAACGGTACCAGTGACCAGGTAGACACTGAAAATCCGAAGGAGATACGGTTACACACACACAAACACACAAAGTAAGTTTTTGAGATACAGTAAACTTCCGTTTATCCGTGATTGGATTATACGCGGGGCAATTATCTATGAGTCAGTCAACAGCCAGGAACAAGCATTTTCGGAGCAAAACGCAAATACCAATGGCTATTTTTTGTCGAAAAATTTTAAATTTAAACTCAGTTGTCTTTGTTTTATTTATTTATTCATTTTTTGTACTTTCTTCGTCATATATACACGTACACGTGTTCTATTAATGTTAAGTTCTGATGCGCAAAAATGCAAAAATGTACTGAAAATATATACAGTACATTTTTACTGTTCTGTTTATATTTTCACTGTTTGTAGAAAGTATTATCCATTAATACAGTTAAGTTTTTGAGGAAGGACAATTTTTACCTGATTTGTCCCTTATTTTTTTATCTTTTTGCGGTTTATTTGCGATTTTTATCGTCCGCGAAACGTGTTCCACCCAATTCCGCGGATAATCGAGAGTTTACTGTAGCTCGTATTTGGGCCACTTGGTGAAAAACCGTCATTTGACCTTTTTTGGGGGGCTCATATCGTTTTAGAAAACTAAAACTGGTGTTCTGCTTTCTTAATCCTGATACCACCTTAGAGAATGTTTTTATAGTCGGAGGCACAAAATTATCTATTTTGAGTAAACAGTTAAATCGGTAGTAACCAAAATGAAAGTAATTACCCGTTTTTGGAATGATTCCTCTAGTACAGCTATTTATCTCCAGTTTTATCGACATTTCAAATTCTCCCCTCATCCCTTTAATATATGAAAAGGTATGATTGAAACTGAAAAACAAAAGGGGAAGGGGATTTAGTGTCGGCGAAACAGAGGAGACAAAAGTACAGCGTTTCTTAAATTCTTCGACAACTTTTTTTTTGTCCATTTTTATCGCAGAAACCCTGGTTTTTCTTCAATAGTATAGTTTGAATTTAACACTCTGAAAATGTTTTTTTTTTGCTGTAAAAATAAAAATTACTTCAACTACTATTTATTTTCTTCGAAAAGCAACTTCAAAAAATGAGCACAACATTTCTTAAACTAAATTTATCAAATCTGCAAAGTTTTAACGATGCGAGTGATACTTATTTTATACAGGGTGTCCTGAAAAAGACTGACTGTTTTCAAAAATGCATAACAGGAAAACGGTAAATGATAAAAATCAAATCCCCCCCCCTTGCAGAAAATTCATGTGGCGGGCCGTAAATTTTTCCCTTCCAAAGATGCAAATTTTAGTTCAAAAATTTTCCAATAGATGGCGCTGCAGATAGTAAGCGCGTAAATCAAAGGAAATATAAAAAATTACATCATAATTTTTCGAAAAATGTTTTTAATAAACAAAATTACATAACAATATTTTCAAAATGTCTACCGTCGGCTGCAATCACATGTCGCAATCAAAGGAAAAATCGGTGAATTTTAATTCTTAATTTTCGACTTACAGGCTTACTACCCACAGCGCCATGTAATGAAAAAAATTTAAACTAAAATTTGGATCTCTAGGGAAAAAATTTACGGCCCATCATATGACTTTTCTGCAAGAATTTGATTTTTATAATTAATCGTTTTCCTGTTATGCATTTTTGAAAACAATCGGTTTTCAAGACACCCTGTACATTAAACTCACGGTTATGCAACATTCAAACAGCGTCCGCACATCACGTTCGCCACGTCAAGCGGACACACTTACGTTTTCCGAACAGGGGGAAGCATTCATACATTCGAACGCGCGTAAAGCACATATCGATGCTCTCATCCAATAGCGAGAGCGCGCTCATCTCGTGGAGACCAATGAAATGCGACTCCTAACTCTACGGACGTCAGAGCCGTCAGATATCTGGCTTCTAGGCACGTTGACGGGTCCCGCACAATACGGCTTGCTGTCATGGCAACGCCGGCCGAAAACTGGTTTTAGGGAGAAAAGTATACGTCGGTGACGGATGTGCGGACGCAATGTGAATGTTGCATCCGCGGAATCGGGTGGCTCGAGTGCCGCGGAGAATAAAAATCGCAGATAGACCGCAAAAAGACTAAAATGATGGACAAATAAGGTAAAAATTGTCCTTGCTCAAAAACCTAACTGTATTGATGCACAATACTCTCTACAAAAAAAAAAAAAAAAATCTATACAGAACACGAAAACTGTTTTGTATTTTTATACAATAGAACTTATAACATCAATATAAAGCAAGTGAATGCACGATGAAGAAAGCGCAATAAATAAATAAATAAAACAAAAACAACCGAGTTTAAATTTGCAATTTTTCGGCCAAAAAAAAAAAAAAAAAAAAAAAAAATCAGCCGTTGGTAATGGTGTCGTTTCCAAAATTTTAAAAGTATTTTTTTCTGAAAGAGCATGCTTAAAAACATAGGATCTGACCATTTTTTAAATAATTTGTTTAAGTTTCGTATTTTAAAAAAAATACTTAAATCGGTGCGCTTTCATTGTTTACGTTTCTGTCCGATGACATCACAAATGATGAAATGCCATTCAGTGTTGCCATTCACAGAGCAAAATATTTAATTCGCATCTTTACTCATGTGTATTGGCAACGATAGGGTTGATAGCAAGCATAGAGCGCAATTTTAATTCGCTTCTTGATTATCATAACGTGGAAACGAGGTGGAAAGATGCGCCAAAAAGCATCACTTGTGACGTCATAAAGACCACGCCTTGTTTGAAAAATCGGACATTTCAAAAACTTAATTAAAAAAAAACTGTTGTGAAAAGGAAAGTATTTTCTGGGTCTATGTTATTTTTTTTTTTCGCATTCTATCAATTTCAGTGACAAAAAGTACTACTTTTGACTGAAGGAAACAATCGCATTGCTTTTTGCTGCGAAAAGCATGTTCGTTGATTGACTCGCGGATTCTCGAGAGTTAACTGTAATAGCAAATGTATTTCATACCTGAAAGTTGAATTTCATATGAGATTTAGAGTCATGTTAGTTATGGTATTTATTTTTATTGGCATATAATATGTAGTTGGGGAATTCTACGGGTAACTGACTGACATTTTAAAAGCAAAACAGCAAGTATTTTGCATTATTCAGCGCGAAAATTGCATCGTACGAAAGATCTTTTCCCCTTGATTATTGTATTTTTTAAGCTAAATTTAATGGGTGATTTTCAAATGCATTGACACATTAGTTTCAACACAGTTTAAAATTTTTTGTTGTTATAAACTTTATACCTAGGCATGGAAAAAGTTCCTTACAATATATAGCCTTTTAACCAGGTGAATGCGAGTTAATTTGATTAAATTTTAGAAATTTTAAAACACTTCTTGGCAAGCCTCTCTAAAAGAAGATTTATTCTGTAATTTCTTTTTAAAAAATAAATAGTCTAACAAATCATGATTAAACTATCTAAAATTATCAGTGAAAAGTCAAAATGGTATAAATATTTATTTTTTAAAGAAATTTTAAGCATTTAGATAGCTGCTTTTCTCATGAGTGTTGGTTAACTTTGTATCCTAAATAAAGAATAAATTTCGCGATAAACACTTATTAAATTAAATATTACATATTTCCATTGCAATTACCATGAAAAACTTTAAAAAAAAATATATTTTAAAAGATTAAATAAAAAGTTTAATAATGCAAATGGTGAATTTTAGCTAGAGTAACACTCATGAGAGATAGACTCATGAAATAATTTATTTTCAAAGATCCAACCTAGGTTTAACTACCGATTAGGGTAAATACAGTTCCCCTTTTTTTTCACCTTCACATATTTACTAATACAGTTCACCTTTTTGCTCCTGATTATTGTCTGAAAGCGGGCAGATAACCTTACTTTTACGTTTTATTTATGGCTTTTACTCTTGATTTGTGATTAAAAAAACTTGGGAGTACCATGAGGGCAATTATGGGGAAAAAAAATTGGTTAAATACTATTTAAAACAAACAGGTATTTAGGGTCGGGGGAGTTCAACCGTAGCATGTTATGTTTATTCGCGCGATGAGGGTAGGTCAGCCTAAGTTGGATCTTGGACTATTGACAATACTGTTTTTGAAAGACAGCAATCAAATGGAAAATTTATTACATTATGCTGCAATGAAAATGTACTGCATGCTAATATTCACTTTTGTGAACATTATATAGTATTATATTTGTGAGTTTTGCTCAAACACTTCTATTTATTGATTTAACTTACGAAGAATATTTAGAAAATACTATCTCTTTAATTTGTGATGCTAACTGGAGAAAAATTGAATGTCAGCTCAAATTGTACTTGAGCAAAATTATTTTTCTCAAATATAAATAAAGTTATCCCTTCTCGAGAAATATTTAGAAACATTACTTTAATTTTTCCGTTTTCAAGAAGTGATGTGATGACTGGTACACTGTTAAAAATGTTCCGGAAAATTTACGGTAATTGTTACTGGCATCCATGTTGCCAGTAACTATTACCGTAAAAATCAAATGTTACTGTAAAATTTTACGGTATCCTCGGTAGGCCGCAGCAACCAATTGGCGCTGGGATCGCTTATTTCTCCGGTATAAATTACCGTAAAAATCAGCGATGCGTCGGCGATGCAATTTTACAGTAACAATTACCAGAAAATCTTCCTGAATTTTTAACAGTGTATACTCAGAGAGGTGTGCATTTGGTTTCCTTTTGCACCTCACTTTCAAACTGAATTTAACTTTTTAAAGTACATTGTAGAGTTTTGAATGTAATTCGTCTAAATTTTGCAGTTATTTGAGTACCTTATCTTGAGGATTAGATTTTATCAAAAACAACGCACACGAATCTCATTTGTGTAAACATTAACTTTGTGTAAATGCTCACTCCTCGTTTTTTAATAAATGTGAATTTATTATACAAATATGAAAATGAAAGTCTCCTTCATAATGGTGTGAGTAAAAGGTAATACAATATCTATAACTATGGATCTACTCATTATTTTGGTCTCTTTTATCGTGGGTGTTACTCCCTTCTCATGAGTGTTAACTTTTCGGAGTAACACTCGTGAGATTTATATATGCGTTCTCCGCTGCAATAAATTCTATCGGTGTTTTTTAATCTTTAGTTTGATCGCTTGTTTTCTAAACAAAAAATACATTACTGCCTAATTGTGCATTTCTATACTTAAAAAGAATAATTCAAAATAAATGGGTAACACTCATGAGAGATGATTAAAATACTCTTTATATTGAATTGCTCATTTCAATATACAACATATAAGGAACAAATATATCAAAAATATACAAATACATTACTGCCTAATTGTGCATTTCTATACTTAAAAAGAATAATTCAAAATAAATGGGTAACACTCATGAGAGATGATTAAAATACTCTTCATATTGAATTGTTCATTTCAATATACAACCATATAAGGAACAAATATATCGAAAATATACAAATACATGACTGCCTAATTGTGCATTTCTATACTTAAAAAGAATAATTCAAAATAAATGGGTAACACTCATGAGAGATGATTAAAATACTCTTTATATTGAATTGCTCATTTCAATATACAACATATAAGGAACAAATATATCAAAAATATACAAATACATTACTGCCTAATTGTGCATTTCTATACTTAAAAAGAATAATTCAAAATAAATGGGTAACACTCATGAGAGATGATTAAAATACTCTTCATATTGAATTGTTCATTTCAATATACAACATATAAGGAACAAATATATCCATCTTTAGCCTTACACATTCTAAGAAGAAACAAATACGGCTTCCGTAACACTGCTGCTAGCTACGATAAAGAAATAATTTTTGCACATAAAAAATATTAACTTCTCTGTCATAACACTCGTAAGTTTCACATGAGGACACAAACTGCATTAAAATTTTAAAATGTTAGGTGAGCAGTTCAGTAAAATCCATTTCAGCTGTGTTTAACTAGCAAATATTACTTTATTTAATGCACAAAAAAATCAAAAAGCTGCTTGAAAGCGACAAAAATTTGAATTGTTGGCATCTTGAATTCAAATTATGTTTTTCACAATCACGAGCGTGTGTGTGTGTATGAATGCGCGTGTGTGTTTGTTGTTTGTTTGTGTAGTCGCATGTGTGTGGGTGCGTGCGTGTGTGCGTGTTGTGTATGCATGTGTGTGCGTGTTATATATGCATGTGTGTGCGTGTTGTGTATGCAGTGCTGTGTGTGTACGCGCGCGTGTGTATGTGTGTGTGTGTAGCAGTGTGTGCTTGTGTCTGTGCGCAGGCATGAGTGTGTGTATGTGTGTGTAGGTGTGTGTGTGTAGGATATGGACGCAACCTAGAGACGGTTTTCGCAAGAGGAGCAGCATCGTGAGGCCGGTCGACGTGACGGACGGTGGTGCTGGCAGAGGGAGGTGGTGGGAAAATAAAATCATAGGAATTCAAAACAGTCAAATGAGAACAATAAGCAATCGTGATTGCTCAAAAAAAAAAAAAAAAAAAAGATTTAGGATAAACGAACTAGTCAGGACAATTAAATTTCCATTACTAGCCAACTAAAGTAATAAAAAAAGCTAATTAATTTACAACAATGAAAAAAAGCACTGAATGCAACGAATTTAGTGTAAAACCATGCCTCACTCTATGCTTATGCAATGCCAAAAAAATAATAATAATAATAATAATAATAATAATAATAATAATTTTATCAACACGAAATTGAATGAAAATGTCAGGACACCAAACTGACAGTTGTTTTGAAAATCATTCTAATGATGTAATTGAATTCTTGAAATACATTTTGGAAGACTTTAAAAAAAAAAAAAAAAAAAAACTATCAAAAGCATGGTAACTGACACGCTACTGTTTAAAATGTCAGTCAGTTACCGTGTTTTTAACATTTTTTTAAAAATCAACCAAAATACATTTCAAGAATTCAACAAAACCGTTAAGTTTAGCTTAAAAACTAGAATAATTCAGGAGAAAAGATCGTTTTCACAAAGTATATTTTGCGTTGAACGTTACACAAAACTTGCTCTTTTCTCTAAAGATGTTGGTCAGTTACCCGAGGAATCACCCAGTTGTAAATGATAAATGTGCCAACATCACCTTCGTAACAATAAAAGACTATTCATTGTTTAAATTGCATTAAAATTTCAATAAAATAATAAAGCAATTATTCCGAATATAGTAATCCGAATCCAATAAAATGATGATGCAATTATTCCAAAATAGTTCACTTTTCTTGAATATAATTTCCATATATTTCATCACATAATAAATTAAACTTAATTAAATTACAAAATATTTACAACTAATTTTAAATCTCATAACAATAAAAATTTTAATCCTTCTAAAAGAAATTCAACTGTTTCCCTCCTAGGAAGTATTTAATTCTCTAAAACACTAATCATGCTGTATAATGTATTATTTTTGTAAAATCTTATGTTTTGTACGCGATGCAAAAATCATTCCGACGTGATTAACTCAGGAGAAGAAAAAAAACATCTGCTGCAAGCCTACATCTGCTGTTAGGCTTTGGAGCCTACCTATTTATTGCTGACATTAATTAGAGTGACTCTAAACCTTTTTTTTAAGTTACCTGAAGACTTTCATGCAAAAAAATTTATTTTATGCATAAACCACAGTTTTGTATTTGCTTTTCTTTTTTTTTTGGTAGAAATGCTTCTTTTAAATTAGATTTTCTAGTGTTTGAATTTGTTTCCGTTAAATTAAATTACAAAATATTTACAACTAAATTTGAAATCTCATAACAATAAAAAATTTAATCCTTCCAAAAGAAGAAATTCAAATGCTTCCCTCCTAACTTTAAAGCTTTTTTTTTAGTTATCTTAAAACTTTCATGCAAAATATTTCATTTTATGCGTAAACCAGATTCGTATTTGCTTTTTTGGTAGAAATGCTTCTTTTAAATTAGATTTTCTAGTGCTTGAATTTGTTTCCGTTAAATTAAATTACAAAATATTTACAACTAAATTTGAAATCTCATAACAATAAAAAATTTAATCCTTCCGAAAGAAGAAATTCAAATCTTTCCCTCCTAACTTTAAAGCTTTTTTTTAGTTATCTTAAAACTTTGATGCAAAATATTTCATTTTATGCGTAAACGAGATTCTCTTTTGGTAGAAATGCTTCTTTTAAATTAGATTTTCTAGTGCTTGAATTTGTTTCCGTTAAATTAAACTACAAAATATTTACAACTAAATTTGAAATCTCATAACAATAAAAAATTTAATCCTTCCAAAAGAAGAAATTCAAATTCTTATGCGTAAACCACAGTTTCGTATTCTCTGTTTTGGTAGAAATGCTTCTTTTAAATGATATTTTCTAGTGTTTCAAATCGTTTCCGTTTTCTGTCATTGTATTCATAGATTTGTGAACAGAATCAAGATCTGCCCAAAGTATTGCCATTTAATTGATGAAAGCCATGACTTCTCTGAGAGAGCCTATGGAAAGAACACCGGTAAGCTGCGATTTGTGGTTTTCTTGTGAACCTTGACAGAATGAAGAAAATATATCTGAAACATTAAAAAACAAAATTTGATTAGTAATGAAACATAAAATCAAGCACAAAATCCAATGAAGATTAAACAAGTTAAAATTTAATGATTGGTTTTAACATATTCATTTAAATTTAAATGATTATGAAAGTTTTAAGTGCTTTTTTTTTTTCATAAAAGTGGCATGTACTATATGCGTAGTTCAGCACACACACACACACACACACACACTCTACAATTTACTGCTCAATAATGTTTTACTATACGTGAAAGCGTAATGAATAGGGAGGGAGATTCCTAAAACTAGCAACTAAAATTTCTTCATCAAACTTCAAAATAAAAACCGATTTCTTCCAAAAACTTGCAGCAGAAAAAAAAAGCCATTCCAGATAATATAGGAAATTGACAAATTTTATGCATAAAGTCAATATAATAGCATACTTTATAAACTAATAGGGGAAAAAGAGGCACATGTAAAGGCGGGACGCACGTGAATATGGTATGTTTCACTAAAATAACTTGGAAGCAAAAAATCTTGAAAAACTCTCAAGTAATGGCAGTTGAAAAACTTTTATAGCAGTGAGACATTTTGTGTTTCTGTGGTCACAACTTCTTACCTTGCGTCGTATGTGATATGATTTCCTCATTACCTTCTTCACTTGAAAACACATTTTAAACTAACTAATAAGCTAAGCTTAATTGTTACAAACCATTGTATAAACATTCAAGTAAATTTATGACCATGTTTGAATTTTTTCACTAAATTATTAATTATTTATTAAGTTAATCCTAAGGTAAATAACTGTCGAACTGTGTACACAGCATTTGGGACAGATATGAACAGTTCCCATTTCCTCTACACAGTATTCGTGCAGGATATTATAAATTATAAAACAAAAAATTGCATACATTTAAGATTCCATTCTCAATTTATAAAATTATTGTTAATAAAGTTTAATTATTTATTTATTTTACAATTATTATAATTTATTTTTGTTACTAAATAGTTGGTCAACAATTCAGTGTAATAGAACAGTTACATGAATCAAAAAGAACATATTTTGATTTAATTAAAAACTTAAGTTTAAAATCCTTTTAAAATATTATTACGCGTTCGATGCAACTTCAGTTTTTCTTTGAATGACGACACCGTTCTTGAGAAAACACAGGAGATTTATTTGCAACTATGTACAAGAAATATCGTTAACAACTGCTAAATTAACCATAGCAATTAGGCAAATATCAATTAACACCGTAAACTCAACGGTTACACACGTATTTACATCCAAATACGCGAAAACACAGCGCAAAGACTAATACACGCAATAACAGAGCTAACCGCTCAGACAGTTTAAAAAACAAAACTAACTCTCTCATTCAAATGCCACACGGCTTTTATACTGCTTTGAAAAGTTCGACAAAATTCGAAATGCTTCTCTTTGCTTTCTTTTTATTCCATTCACAAATCTTATCTTTCAGAAATGGAGGGACCATATACTTCATTCGAATGTGAGGGGGTTGTATATTCATTACAAGAAACTATTTACAAATTAAGTTACTACAATAATTTTAGATGAAAGATAATGGAATAAACGCCAAATTTAGCCAGATTACAACAAATTAATCATAAAAATAATAACTATTTACAGAATTTGTAACAATATACCATACTCTGTACGAAGCATAAAAGCATCTGTTATTGCAGGCAAAAAGAAAATCTTCCAAATGTAAGACTTTTGTTTCACTACTGGATTAAAATTACTTATATACGAAACAAGAGTCTTTCTTGATACCATATCAGTCCAATTCCTTGTTTTTCCCTGAAAGGGCGGTAGTAGACAGTTCATGGGACCAATGTTTTTTAGAAAATTGATCCAACCATTGCGTTGCCAAAGATAGCCTAAAACTGCATATTTCAGGGCTTAAAATTTTCGAATTGGTTATTCGAACAGTCCTGATTTTTTAACCTCTCCCAATGTTGCTAAGCTGCATTTTAAACCATTGATTTCGGAAAATTGTCTTGCAGCGCCCACAGATCCCCAGACGTCAACAAAAAAACCCTAAAAGAGATTTCAGTTTTGAAAAAAAAATCGGGCGCAAACCCAGCGCGCCCTTTTCCTCAACTTTACTAAAAATTGCCTGTAATAGCGATTTTTTACGTAAATTTAGCAATTTTCTCCAAGTGGTCCCTTGTCCCCTCTCTTTTTTTTATTTTGCAAGTATATAGAAATTAATTCCGTCTTTTTCTTTAACTAAATTTCGAGTTTTAATTGAAACACCTTTGACAACTTAATGTATTAACTATTTCGCAAATAAAGGGCGGCAAATTTAGGGACCGCCCCGGGCGGCAAAGACTGTTAGCTACGCCACTGTTCATAATCAAGAGTCTTTCTTTGAAAGACGATAATTGTCCTGTTTTCTGACTTCTTCAATGTTCCCCGGGCTTGTTCACCAATGTGCTCCTCTGCAGGAAGACAATTGAACAAGCCTGGAATTTTTAAAAAATACCGTCAAGTAAAGAAATAGTTTTCATAAAAAAACCTTTAAAAAATCTGTTAAAATTACATGACACAAAGAAAAGATTATTCAATCAAGTAGTCATCTTTATTCTGAGAAATCAATAATATTGTTTGAAAAATAAAGAAATTAAAAAAAAAAAATGATTTTATGTGTTCCCTTTTCAATATACTATAAATTTACTGAATTAATGGTAGAAAATATGGTATGCTTTCAAAAGTGATTCTGAGCTTTGAAACAATGTTGTTTAAAACAGAAAAATGCTTTGTTATATTCTATACTAGTGATACCCGCACGGCTTTGCCCGTAATAGAAAAATCAAAAGGTCTTTTGGTTCGCCTGTATATTTACAAATAATGTATGGTGAATTTTCTCGCCAGTTGGCTTGTCCCCATCTTACGGTTCCACGTTATGATAATTTCGTATCTCGCCAATTGGCTTGTGCCCATGTTACGGTTCCACGTTATGATAATTTCGTAATTTACTCGTAAATCTTAGGATATTTTTTTTTCTTAAAATTGGAATAGAAATAGAACCACGTCGAATTTTCGAAAAATCGCTTCGAGGTGCACACCCCCATGCTACATACTAACTTTGTGCCAAATTTCATGAAAATCGGCCGAACGGTTTAGGCGCTATGCGCGTCACAGACATCCTACAGACATCCAGACATCCTCCGGACAGAGAGACTTTCAGCTTTATTATTAGTAATAATAAAGATTAATTGTTTAAATTTGAAGTTAAACAATTTCTTCATCCCATATCTTGTGTTTAAGGGGGGGGAGACAAGAAAAGACTTCCCGATCTTAAAAAGAAAGAACTGGGTTGCTAAATTTTTTTTTAATTATAAAAAGAGATCAGGAAGAAAAACTCGTTTCTATTACGTCAACCAATCATTTAATAATAAAATAATTAAACTGGTGAACAGATGGAGCATTCAAAAACTGCACTTATGTATATGATTTTGCTTGTAGGAAAGGCTTATATAACAAGGTTTCCATTCCAGACTATTTTTGTTGAAAAAATTTAGATCCTTTTGAAGGGTTTGTTTATTTTTGATGCTCAGATTCTGTCTTTCGCATACTAACATCGGCGAGTTTTAAATCTATATACATAAATGGCTACTTCTGTATGTATGTATGTCCGGGGTAAACTTCAAAACTACTGGACCGATTTTAACAATTTTTTCACCACAGATAGCTACATTATTAGGGAGCAACATAGGCTATAATTTATTTCTAAAAAACTTCGTTTCAAAAAGTTATGATGGAAAACAGTAAATTTCATATAATTTCCCCATTAAATGATTAAATATAAAACCCATTGTTGCACAAATTCGTTGCCTTACAACAGCAATATTAATAGTAATCATAATGAAAATTTTGAATCAAGGCTTCTCCGGAGCAAACATGAATTTAAAGTCATTTAAATATTTGGAAACTCTACTTTTTGCACACTTAGAGAAACATAGTAGAGATCTTTTTTTTTTTTTTTTTTTTTTTTGTATGTGTGTGTGTGTACTATTTAATTAAATAAATAAAGCGCACGGTTTTTTTTTTCGCGATCTTTGTTTTTGTCAGTTCATATTCTGGAAATTCTTAAAATTTTTATATGCTTAAATGTCGTGCTTTTGTATCTAACTGAATACTATTTCGTTCTTTATACTTCTTGCTATTTTACTTTTATGGGTAAGGAAGAAGCTCGATTTTTAACCACGTCGAAGCGGTGTGTTTTGAGTTCTTTCAGTTAAAACAGGAAACGAATGAAAGTATCGGTTGTTTCTCACAATTATTACTGACCCAGGCAACGCCGGGTATTTTTGCTAGTTTTTAATAAGTTCTTAATGTTGCTGTTTCCCAAAAATGTTTTACCTAGCAGCAACTTGACATTTTTACTACGAATTAATTACTTTTATACAGATTTCCTGGTGATATTTGGTTTCCAAAGACTTTAATTAATTATTTTCGTAATATAAGTCATAAAGTAACTCGGGGGATTTTGGGGGATGTTTGCTAACTAATACTACTTTCAACAATTTAAGCTAGTGAAAATATGAACTAAGACTAAAGAATTTTATCACAAATTATTAAAGTGTGAAACTTATCACTTTAAAAGTTTTACACCTCTTTTAATGTACGCTTAATAAAACCACCTTAACTAAATCACTCTTGCCTTAAGCACTATCGTAATTCTATACTTTCCGTGTTTCTTTCAAGTGGAAGATTTTTATCATGAAAATTATTTAAAAAAAAAAATTAATTTGAATTTTTTGGCATCTTGAATTCAAATTATGTTTTTCGCAATCACGAGCGTGTGTGTTTGTGTAGGCGCATATGCGTGGGTGCGTAAGTGTATGTATGCATGTGTGTGAGTGAGTGTTGTTCGTGTGTGTGTGTGTGTGTGTGTGTGTGTGTAGGCGGTGGTGTGTGTGTCTGTGTAGGCGTTCGTGTGTGTGTGTGTAGGCGTTCGTGTGTGTGTGTGTAGGCGTTCGTGTGTGTGTGTGTGTAGGCGTTCGTGTGTGTGTGTGTGTAGGCGTTCGTGTGTGTGTGTGTGTAGGCGTTCGTGTGTGTGGGACATGGACGCCACCGCCCAGCAAAAGTGGATTTCGGGGGAGAGTGCTCAGGACCAGCCGCGCCGCCGCCGGTGGACGGTGGTGCTGCAGGCCTGGTCCAAGCTGAAAAAGGCACGGACACCAAAAACGGTCAAGTGAGAACAATAAGCAATCGTGATTGCTCAAAAACATTTCCATTTGAAACCTGAAAAGGTTATTTCATTAGATCCATTGTTCCAGAACCCAGTTCCAGTTTTTGTCATTTTTTTTTCACCCAAAGAATTAGCAATGTAGAGTCTCGACTTACGCGAGGGATGCAATTCTAAACCCCTCGCGTAAGTCGACATTTCGCGTTGTGGAAAAAGTTAAATATACGAATTTTTTTATAAACATACATAATTATTTTTGACCCTTGTAAACATCCTTGAAGCTGTTCTAAAAAATTCCTTAACTATACACAATAGCGTAACTAAGGGGGTTGGCAGGAGTGGCTCTCGCCAGGGGCGCAGCAGCCAGGGGGGCGGCATTTCAACTGATTAAAAAAAATTTTTTTTTGGAGAGTTTTTTTTTTTTCGATCATAAAATTTGGAAAAATCTTTAAAAAATGAAAAAAAAAAAAAAACTCGCAAGAAAAAGAGCTAGAGACACATACATAGCATCTACTGAGAAAGAACATTTTGCATCATTCGAAAATTCTAAAAAATAAAATAAGAAAATTACAATGCTGCCTCCTATTTGTCGAATCAACTAATCAAAATGCTCCAAAAAAAAAAAAAAGAAATTTTTTTTGGAGGTCACAATGACCTCCTGTAACTTCCCATGTGGGCGACCCTGGGGGGGGGGGGCAATTTCTGTAATTCGCGAGGGGCGCTAGACCCCATAGTTACGCTACTGACTATACATACCCGTTTCTAACATATAGCTATGAATTTTTACTATAATTTAGAAAAAAAAAAACGTTTTATTCAACTTAAATTTAAGGATTTCTCAATCTTTACTTACAAATTCTCTTATTCAAACAACAATAAGTCAATATTTTAAGACCCCTGTTAAATTTTAAAAATGTACCTTATGTAAGTTAAAATGTCAACTGTATTTTGCAATTGAACTAAAATAATACAATACAACTAGACTAAAAATAAAATACAACTAATCTTAATTTGTTTCTTTTTTAGAGTATTTATACTTAAATACCTTTTTTTTTCAGTGCATGAGTGCCGGTTTATAAAATCAGCCGCTTTATAAAATGTCCTCAGAACGAATGTGATTTTAATAAGCGGCGGGTATTGTACCAAAAATAACAAACGGTGAAAGTTTCAGCCAAATCTGCCGGGTAGTTTTTGAGTTCATGGATGACATACAGACAAACACTCATTTTTATATATATAGATGAACTATTTTTAAGCACTTTTATTATACTTGGCCTGATTGTCACGGAAAAATCTGAGGCCTGCTTTTGCTTATATCTCAGCATTTAGACCACTAAGATACTTCGGGATTTCACTAAATGATTTGCTTAATCTTACGATACAACTTAGCGCTGAAAAATTAATTCTAAAATGAAATTATTATTTCCGTTTAGGATGGAAAACAGCAAATTTCATGTAATTTTCCGATTAAATGATTAAATATAAAACCCATTGTTACAAACATTCGTTGCCTTGCAACAGTAATATTAAAAGTGATCATAATGAAAATTTTGAATGATAGCTTCTCTGGAGCAAGCATGAAATGCTTGCTTTTATCTATGCCAATAATCGATAACGGGACTAAGTAAAGAGACATATTAGGATCTTTATCACGCGTAACTTGTATGTGTTGAACCATAAATTAGTTTGGGAAACCTTTTAACATTTAAATGGTTTAAATTAAATTAGCAAGCAAATAAATCCTAGAGAGGAACAAGGAATAATTTTTAGTGCCAACAGCTTAAAGTTTTAGACTTATATATAGGATTTCTTCCTTTTAGTACGGACCATTTATATGAGAAAATAAGGTGAAGTTTCGTGACGGTAACATTATTCTGTTTTTGAAATACATTTTCACTAAAAAGAATGAAATAACAGATTTTTTTAAAAAATACTAAGCACTTTTCATAATGCACTCAAAAGGACAAAATAACTTTTCTGGATCAGAAAGGAGAATTTAAGTATTCCTGAAGTTTTCAAAAATTCCAAGAAAATGACACAGCAAACGAAGAAAAGTGCGGTTCTAGTCATTTCAAACCAAACTTTCCCAATAAGAAAAATATGCATGTTTCAACACTCAAAGTTATGTTTGAAAGCTTAGATAATGATAAGAAATTCCCTTCGTGACTTTAGCCGCACTTTTTTCTTCGTTTGCGGTGTCATTTTCTTGGAATTTTTGAAAACTTCAGGAATGCTTAAATTCTCCTCTCTGACCCAGAAAAGTTATTTTTGTCCTTTTGAGCGCATTATGAAAAGTGCTTAGTATTTTTTTAAAAAATTCTGTTATTAACCATTTATTTGCAAAAACTCGATTGTTTGCAACTTCCTAATAGCATGCATACATTGAAGAAAAAAAACCATTACAATTTTATTTTAAATTAACAAAATGAAATTGTGTTAATGGTTGCAAAAATTAAATTTGTTACCATTCACATATTTTTCTTCCTTCTTCACTCATAGTATTTCGCATACTGCAGTTTGACTGTAGAAACAGATAAAATTTATTTAAAACATTTTTGTGAAAAAATTTAAAATAAAATAACAAATCAATGATAACACGAGGTTTCACTCCTAACAACTACCAAATTCTTACAGAATATACTTTCAAGTACAAATAAATATCTTGTTTTGATAACAAAACATGTATAAAATGCCCGTGAACACAGAAAATAAAAATATTTTTGAAAGAAAAAAAAAAGAATCTGTCCCAAGACTGCAGCTCTGCAGCTGAAAATAGCTCTAAAAAGTTTTTAAAAAATTATTCTTTGAACTCTATAGACACTATTTTTTTTTTTTTTTTTTTTTTGAAGTCGGAGCAAAAACGATAGGTTCAATGCTGCGAACATTACAAAACTATTGTTGTGGGCATTCATTACAATATTTTCAATCTCTTACTCTTGTTTTTTTTTTTTTTTTTAAATTATTATTATTATTATTTACTTTTCCTCTTTTTGAAACTTATTTTGGCTGGACATGTAGTTTTCTTTTACTGTGATTTTCATGATGATATTTTAATATAAAAATACAAATATAAGCATCAATTTTTTTACTCCGCTTTGGGGTACGGAGTTAAGTTTGTTCGGCTCTGATGATGATTAACATATAGGCAAACATTCACCTTATTTTATTCCATCATATTTGGCGGATATTGCAAAAAAAATTTAGTACTTTTCTGCAACTAATAAAAATTAGTATTAATGTTTTTATTGTTCTAATTTAGGATCATAAGATTTCAAAGTAAATCTTTTTTTTAACTATTTCAGTTATAATCGTAAAACAGTAATTAACTTTCACTTTATGCAGCATCAGTTGTTAGAAACATAATATCGTCGCCTCAGAGTTACAGTAGGATATCTTACTGTTATTTCTGGGATTAGATGTCTTACTGTTGCTCTGAGGCGACGATATGAATGTTTTTAAAAAAACTGTTTACAGTTATTTCATTAAATTCTAACTGTTACTGTTTTAAATG
The DNA here is from genome assembly GCF_026930045.1 of Uloborus diversus. Classification (NCBI taxonomy): domain Eukaryota; kingdom Metazoa; phylum Arthropoda; class Arachnida; order Araneae; family Uloboridae; genus Uloborus; species Uloborus diversus. The sequence goes on from NC_072736.1 coordinate 161,958,204, forward strand.
AGAAAACTTTAAAATCAACTATGTTTTCCCGAATGTATGAGTACAAACATAATTTCAAAGCAACATAACAACATAACAAACATAATTGCAAAAATAAATACCTAAAGGAAGAAAAAGATTGAGCATTAGGCTAAATTGAGAGAAGAAATAGGTGGTGATGTTACTGTTGTATGGCACCAAACTTTTATAACAATGGGTTTCATATTTAATCATTTAATAGGGAAATTGCAAGAAATTTACTGTTTTTTGCCCATAACATTTTTTCTAAAGAACAAATATGGTCAAACAAAGTAATGGGACCTAAGTTGAGCCATCCCCTACCCATTAAAAAAGAATAATACAAATCGGTTCACTAGGTGAGACGCTGTGAGTGGACAAACAAAAAAAAAAAAAAAAAACATACATACGGTATGAACTGATAACCGCCTCCTTTTTGAAGTCGGTTAAAAATTGTACATTCATAGCTTTGGAAGTTCTGGAGTTTAGCATATGTTGAAAACTTAGGAAAGAGTAAATTAAGGGTTTTTTTTGTTTTGTTTTGTTTTTCCCCAAAAAATTCCTGACCCGAGAAACAGCCCGCCGAAGATGGTAACCTAGGTGCCAATTCTCATTTAGAAATTTGTAAAAAAAAAAAACTTAAAAAAATGTTTTTAAGTGTTTTTTTTTTGAAACAGACTTTTGAAAAAAAAAAAACTTTTTGAATTTTTTTCACAATTTCAAAAGTTAAAAAAAGAACAATTTTTCAAATTTTTTTTTTTTCATCGTTGATAAGCACCATTGAGTACCACATTCCATGAACTAGTATGTTGTGGCCATCACGAAACTTTCTTCTACATCTTTCTTATAATTCTAATTTCTCCCCATGCTTGACGAAGAAGCAATATTCTCAACAAAAACAAAATTACACACGCCAAAACTTGACGACCGTTCCAATGAGGTCGTTTCCAAAATTTTAAAAGTATTTTTTTCTGAAAGAGCATGCTTAAAAACATAGGATCTGACCATTTTTTAAATAATTTAATTAAGCTTAATATTTAAAAAAATAACTTAAATCGGTGCGCTTTCATTGTTTACGCTTCTGTCGTGTGACATCACAAATGATGAAATGCCATGCAGTGTTGCCATTCACAGAGCAAAATATTTAATTTGCATCTTTACTCACGTGTATTGGCAACGATAGGGATGATAGCAAGCGTAGAGCGTGATATTTAATTCGCTTCTTGATTATCATAGCGTGGAAACGCAGTAGAAAGATGCGCCAAATTGCATCATTTGTGACGTCATAAAGACCACGCTTTGTTTGTAAAATCGGACATTTAAAAAAACTAATTAAAAAATAATTGTTGTGAAAATGAAAGTATTTTCTGGGTCCATGTTATTTTTTTTTTCTTATTCTATTAATTTCAGTGACTAAAAGTAGTACTTTGGACTGAAGGAAACAACCCCGTTCCCGATTCGCAACTCCAACGAACTATAGGGGGCCACTTTCTAATGGCGGACGAAAAAGGTAAAACAAACGCACGTGTTAACGAAGAAAATGCTAATAAGCCTAGTAAATTTTGTTCGTATGCATGATTTTTTCGCTTTATTCTTTTTAAATTAATTTTCAAAGTCTTGTTGATATTCTGGCCCACGTAGAAGGAAATGAGAATTCAAGAAGCATTACTAAACGTCAAATATTAATGCAAACTACGTAGT